>NC_091963.1:20480473-20775473 GCF_031021105.1 Erythrolamprus reginae | reverse complement strand
ATAACATAAGGACAAGCAAAGGAATGAATATAATTAATCTTCACTGCTATTTAGTGTGTGAAATTTTATTAGAAAAGATCAAATTGGATCTGGTTGGTCGTTTCCCCATAGAAAGAAATATTTTTATAAAGATAAAGAGAAAAATTATAACCGCACCAGGCTTTTATATAGCTAAGGATTGCTACTTTGAAAATGGAAAATATGTTTTAGATATTGTCTACTGCAATTGTATTGTGCAATTAAGAGCTCCTGAAACTTAAAGTGGAATCTCCTATAAAGCTGCTTCATATCAAGAGCCCTCAAGCTTATTAACTGAAAAATTATCTCCATAAAAGAGAGAATAAGCTCTTTTTTTTTTTTGGTTTTTTAACATGTTTTTGTTTAGAAAACAAATCAAGAGAATGATATGGAGTCAGGTGCAGATAACTTGGCAATCCATGGGATTCATAATTCTTGAAAGATAACAGACCACTTGTCTTTGTTAAGAGATTTCCAAATTTTGAAGTAGAATAACTTTCTGTTCAGAGTGGCAATTAGATGTCCTTGGTGCTGTCTCAGCTTAGTTATTTTCTTGAAGACATTTCATGATATAACTAGTTTATGCAATGAAATGTCTGCAAGAAAATAACCAGGGACCCCTCATTTCAAGCCTGACCTACAAATATTCTCCTTTATTAGAGTGGTAATTTCTAGCCTTGCTTCAGAGGGTTTCCTGGTTATGCTGGTTTTTTCCCATGGACATTGACAGTTATTTTTAAATTTAGTTCTTGTCCCCCCCCCTTCTTTCCTGATCATTCCTCTCTTTTTCTCTTGCACCTTTAGCTGTATTTTGAAATTACTTGTAGCTAGGTTCTCCTACATGCAGAATGAAAATGGTCATAAATGCTGTTTTCCTAGGAATATCATCTTTTTTTTTTGACGTTTTAGTATTATTCATGGCTTCATGTTTTGTCTTCAACTGGGCTACAAATGGAATTATATTTTGATAGTTCATACTTTCTGAAGATATTTAATTTTAATTATTATTAAATTAGAGAGTAGCATCTGTATTCCAATTCTATCTACCTTCTATACACCTACCTACCTCCTATCATCATATTTAATAACGTCTTTAAATGATCATATTTGTTTCAGTAATCAGATTTAAGTTGAAAAGTATTATGTTTTTGCATAAATAATACATATTCTTATTTTTATTCATGAAAACTGAAAAACAGGTTTAACAGGAAATCTATATACAGTAGTACCTCTACCTAAGAATGCCTCTACTTACCAACATTTCTAGATAAGAACTGGGTGTTCAAGATTGTTTTGTCTTTTCTCAAGAACCATTTTCTACTTACAAACCTGAGCTTCCGACACTGTAACAGGAAAAGGCAGGGAGAAGCCTCCGTGGGGCTTCTCTAGGAATTTCCTGGGAGGAAACAGGGCCAGAAAAGATGAAGAGAAGCCCCTGTGGGGCCTTTCTAGGAATCTCTTGGGAGGAAACAGGGCCGGAAAAGGCGGGGAGAAGCCTCCATGGGACCTCTTGGGAGGAAACAGGGCCTCCACCCTCCCTGTGGTTTCCCCAATCGGATGCATTATTTGCTTTTACATTGATTCCTATGGGAAAAATTGCTTCTTCGTGCAACGGTTCACTGAACGAATTAAGTTCGTAAGTAGAGGTACCACTGTATTACAAAAACTCTCAGGTCTTGATTTTAACTTTCATTGGATGAAATTGTGCATCATAGTGCAACAGTTTTTGAGTCAATGTATCTCCACTGAGCTAACTTACAGAATGTATACAAAATATGGCATCTATAATTCCTCTAGAATTGAAATTCTGCAAAGTTGCGACTCTTCAGAGCTGCAGCACTGACATGATTATCTACAGTCATGTGTGACACTTCCAAAACTCCTAGCAAGTTTTCTACAAGGAAAATCAAGGGAAAGCTAGCAGGAAATTGGAAGTTTCTTCCACTCCCATTACTTTTTTGTTCCCCCTCTTTCATGGTCATTTAATTTATCTGTTTATGTAGAAAGTATCTCTGAAGCAATGACCCAATGGGTTATGAGCAGTCTAGGTTTAGCTAGCAGTTAAAAATTAGTTAAGCAGTAGAGCACATTACTCATACAAAATGCTCAAGCCTCCAACTTAATGCCTAATATATCTTCATAGTCTTATATTCATATCCTATAAATGAAAATAAATAAATAAATAAACTGCTCTTGCAAACCAATCCCACTGATATGGGATTGGTTTGTGTTTTTCAGCAAAGAGATATCAAATACAGGTTGCAATGTACTTGAAGAATAGATCATATACATAAATAATTATAATTTATGAAGTCTTGGACAATTTATACCTAGGTTGGATTTCATTGTTTAAATTTAATGTTCTCAGTTTCAACAAGGGTAGGGGAATTCTATAACTTAATGACTTTTTACAGGAACTAATAGGAGTGGATATGTCTCTTGACACTGAAAACGAGGGAAGTTGTTTTAAAAACACATGCATGCAAAATGACACAGGTCTTATTTATCTATGGTTTCCCTGTGTTTCATACAGCACTCAGCAGGAGACAAAATGCAGAGAATATTTTATGCAGCACCCTGAAGGATGACTAAAACACTGACCTTTTGGAACATTGTTGTGGACCACAGTGTAGTTTGCAGAGAAACCTTCTTTTGCTATTGCACTGTCAGTATAGAAAACCATGGAGAGAATGCCAGTTGATGAGAGGACACGGCCAGGCGTGTTTTGTCCACAGTATCGCCCAATGTGAGGACCAACTGAAAGGAATATTATTAATATTATTAATTTTAATATTATTAATAATATACATATATAAAGATGTATATATATATATACAAAAAGAAAAGGATTGAACAAATATTTTCAACTAAAAATGGTTAAATCTTTCTAACAATACAAGTGTGCATTAGTAGACAATGATCAAGACATTCTAACAACATAAGTGTGCATTAGTAGACTACAATCAAGAGAATATAGGGAAGAGAGAGACCTATAAGACAGGAAGCAGAAAGCATCCCCCGATGATTCTATCTTATTAATCAGGAAACAATCTATTGTTCAGCTTTGCAACAAAAGTATTGCTCTCACAATATTCCAATTCCAGATACTTGAAAAATATTTTTAGATGTCTTTAATAAAATAAATTTGATTTTTATACTCTGGACTACATACTTTTTTGAATTTTGTGATGTATTCTTAGAAAAGTAAGAAGAAACACTTTAGTGACATTTTGAAATAAAATACAAAGTGTATAATTATGGAAGTAAATAAATATTATTTTCTTAAGTTTTAAAATTAAAATTATACAGTGATACCTTGTCTTACAAACTTAATTGGTTCTGGGACGAGGTTCTTAAGGTGAAAAGTTTGTAAGACGAAACAATGTTTCCCATAGGAATCAATGGAAAAGCGATTAATGCGTGCAAGCCCAAAATTCACCCCTTTTGCCAGCCGAAGCACCCATTTTTGCACTACTGGGATTCCCCTGAGGTTCCCCTCCATAGGAAACCCCACCTCCGGACTTCTGTGTTTTTGCGATGCTGCAGGGGAATCCCAGCAGGGGAATCCCAGCATCGCAAAAACAAGCGCTTCGCTGGCAACGGAAGTCCGGAGGTGGGGTTTCCCATGGAGGGGAGCCTCAGGGGAATCCCAGCAGCACAAAAATGGGTGCTTCACTGGCAATGGGAGTCTGGAGGCAGGGTATCCCAGCGGCGGTGGTGGGTTTGTAAGGTGAAAATAGTTTGTAAGAAGAGGCAAAAAAAATCGTAAACCCCGGGTTTGTATCTCGAAAAGGTTGTATGATGAGGCATTTGTAAGATGAGGTATCACTGTATATTTATGACAAATGCAACAAAATGGAGTTTTGAATGAACATGGAATAAAAGACATTGCAAACAAAATTAGACTAATCCATCTAACTATAATTCAATTAATAATGAAAGATATAGGAATAAACAACATATATTTCTAGATAATGTGTTTTAGTATGATGTCATAAGTTGTAAGGTAGATGTTTATACCGTGTTTCCCCGAAAGTAAGACAGTGTCTTACTTTCTTTTTATCCCCAAAAGCCCCACTATGTCTTACTTTCGGGGTATGTCTTATATTGGAAAAAAATTGTCGAATTATTTGTTTTAACCATAAAATTAACATTTATTAACAACCTGAACAGACGGAGGCGGCAGACGTGGTGACGTATGGAGGAGGGGCGGCGTGGAAGTGGGCAGGAGGCGGCGCTCATTAAGATCAGAGGGAGGTGGCAGACGCAGTGACGTATGGAGAGGGGGACGGCGCAGGCATGGGCAGGAGGCGGCGCGCAGCTAGATGAGAGGGAGGCGGCAATACCCCCGTGTTTCCCCGAAAGTAAGACATATGTCTTACTTTCGGGGTACGGGTTATATTAGCCGACCCCCCTGAAACCCCTGATACGTCTTACAATCGGGGGTGTCTTACTATCGGGGAAACAGGGTAAATATGAAGGAACATTTTTCAGGACAAACATGAGAATAAACACATGATTTGGCTTTCACAAATGAGTTTAGCTGATAAAACATGAAATGAAAAGCTAACAAGAAGAAAAGTTAAATTGAAATAAAACAACTGGTATCTTATCTTTTAGAATTAAACCAAGCAATACAGAAAAAATAGAAATACATTGAACAAGAATTTCTTAAAGAGAATTTTCACTGTGTAGATTATAATATCTTTTTATTTGATTATTCTTACTATCTTACTATCTCATCAATAAAAGAAAGAAAATAAAACAGATAAAAAGAAATGCAGTGATAAAATAACTTCTGGCAATTTCCAGGAGGAAATAAGAAAATATGTGATTGAAAATCCAATTGGCTGTTTTTTTCCAATAGGGATGATAAGCCTTACTTAGGTAGCATGAAACTGACTGTTGAGCAAAACATAAGCAATATTTTTGATGGCTGGGATACTATATATGCTCTCCATGATATGCCAAATGGTAGAAATACACGGAGTACAAAAACTCAAATCTTGCTCCAGAAATGCATGGTCAGCCGATTTAATGGCAGGACGAAAATTGGGCCTGGGGCCTGGAAGAATGCGTTCCCTGTTGCCATAGGAGACATCAGCAATCTTGTGGTATCGGGAGATTGCTCTGCAAGGCTTTGCGTTTTGGCGCAAAGCATTTCGGTGCCGGGGGCATGCCTGTGTGAGCCCAATAAATAGGGCTGTGCCTCAGGCATATTTTTCCTTGCCCCTGGCTCCAGAAGAAGCGGACATCTGCCTGCCCTCCCTATCTTACAGTGTGCCTTTAAGGGATCGCCCATGGGGGGGCCGAATAGGAACTTTTTGCAGTCTCAGCGTGGCGACACCTAAATACAACTTTTTTCTACACTGGGGAGTGACGATGGACTGCATTTAGTCGCAATTTGATTATTGGCTTCCCTTTGGTCACTGGGGTTGGCAGGTTAGGGGCAGAAATGGGCAGTGGTAGCAACTCCGTGTTCTCCTTTAGGGCATCTCTTGAGAGATGATGGGCAGCCTCTCGCCAGGAGCTCAAGGTACCGTGCGTCCGGGGCAATTGGAGAGGGGGTGCCCTTGGGACTCACCTATCCCAATAACTGGAAGGGGATGGGATGGTGAGCCCTCCCACATGCCAAGGCGTAGCCAGGAAACAGGTGAAGATGTGGTACCTTGTTCGGTAAGGAGCTATGCACATAGTTGCCCAGGAAGGTTATTCATGAATTATTTCTACCCCAAATCTTTTAGTGGCCTCTGCAGGTCCTGGTTATTGGTCGATAATCAGCTAAAGTTCATTTAACTTTAAAGTGGCCCATTTTAAACCCAGCTCTTGGTGTCCGTGTTCTTATTTGGCCTATGACGCAATAGGCACTCTTTAAAAATCACAATGTATATATTAAAAAAGTTGTATTTAGGTGATATGAAATATACACAGTTAAATCAGCTTTTGGTTGCCTTAATTTGCTTTGGATTCAATGGGATTATAGTGCAGTATTTATAATTTCATAAAGTCATTTTATAGTGACTTTATATGGAAACCCAACCAATAATTATGAAGAATTTAACTATAGAGATAGCCCTGGTATAATGACCATCCACTTAGCAAGGTTATGATTGATCTTCCCTCATAGCTACTTACAATTGGATTCTGAAGTTCTGACTGCAACCCACATCTTCATAGTCATATAACAACTGGTTCAAATGGATGGATATTTGCAGTGTCCCATCATCATGCAATCACAATTTTCATCATTTAATGCCACTGCCCAGTTTTTAGCAAAAAGTGCCCATTGACTGCCACATTTTCTTAGTAATGGGAGTTGCTTAATGACTGCAAAGTTAAATAATATTGATAACTTTTATTGTTTTAAATCTATTTATCCACAGATTTGTGCATCTATGTGACATTCTGAAACCAATTTATAATGCTCACAGATGTCTGTAAGTTGTGGTTAAGGGTGATATCTGCCTGTATTTATACCACTTCTCTGGATTTTGCATTGGCTTCTTACTAGCTTCCAAGTGTAATTTAAATACTACTATTAACGTATCAAATACTTTATGGTTTGGCATCTGGTTACCTGCAGTATAGTCATCTTTATTACACCATCTTTACTGTGAAAAGATTTGTTGCTCCCATTTTGAGGACATACCTTCCACCCGAAGAGGAGAGAAATAGTGGGTTTAAACATAGAATACAACCATTTTTGGCCCGCCCTGTGCATCCTGTTTTCACCAAAACCAGGCCCATTTTTTAAAAATAAAAGGCTGAGCAGAGGCTTTGAGAGACCGTCAGAGTGCTCCTGGGAGCTTGAAAGGCAAAAATGTGATGTGTGTGAGGTTTGGAAGGTGAAAAATGGGCCCATGTTTGTGAAAATGTGGCCATTTTTGCCCTCCCCAGCCACCAGAAGCACTCTTCAGGCCTCCCAAGCCCTCTACCTGATGGACCTGTTTCTATCTTCCCAAACCTTCCATGCATTGCATTTTTGCCCTCTCTAGCCCCCAGGCGCACCTTGCAGGCCTCCCAAAGCATCTACGTGTTCAACGGGGTATGCAGAGGGTTTGGGAGGCCTGCAAAGTGCTCCTGGGGATCAGGGAGGGCAAAAGCTTTTTTTCCCTGTTTACCTCTTTGAAATCTTGGTGTGTTTATACTCTGATTCGTCTTATAGTCTGAAAAATATGGGTGTTTTTATCCAAACTTATCTGCCTTCCAGAAGAACACCTGAATATTGAGGGTTTCTTTGGAGGCTTTGCAGTCTTGATAGAGTACATTCAATATATATAGTAGATTTTCACAGATATGGGTATGTATGTGTGTGTGTGTGTGGGGAGGGGGGTTCCTGTCATTTTCATTATCAGCAAAAATATGTTACTTACACACACATCTCACACACACACTGTATTTTATAACTAGGTAGTCAACAAGAGTATAGATGTAGTAAATAAATAAACATATGTCATGCATGCAGTGCCTATACAAAACGGTGGAGACTTGATAGTATAATTGTGAGCACTATCTTCTATTCTGATAATATTTCATGGTCATCCCTGAAAATACTGTTTAATTACATTATATATGCTATCTCCAAGACCGCCTTCTGCCGCACAAATGCCAGTGACTGGTGAGGTCCCACAGAGTTGGTCCCCTTAGGGTCCCATCGACCAAACAATGTCGGCTGGTGGGACCTAGGGGAAGAGCCTTCTCTGGGGAGCCCCGGCCCTCTGGAATCAGCTCCCCCCGGAGATTCTCATTGCCCCCACCTGCCTCGCCTTCCAAAACTCATCCTTACTGCCAGGCTTGGGACTTTTAGATCTTCCCCCTGACCAATGGATGTTTTCAGTATGATTGTTTGATAGGTTTTATTTTAATTGAATTTAATGGTTGTTTTAATGTATTATTAATTGGATTCATATTATTGTTCTGTTTTTGTACTTGCTGTGAGCCGTCCCGAGTCCTCGGAGAGGGGTGACATACAAATCCAATTAAATAACTAAATAAATAATATATAAATATTATATATAAATATTATATATATAATATTTATAAATATATAAATATTTTATATACATACATACATACATACATACATACATGTATGTATGTATGTATGTATTCTATTCTGAATTAACATTCTCTGGAATTCTGGGAGTTGAAATCCATACATCTTAAACTTGTCAAATTGAAAAACACTGCTCTATCCCTAGCCAAGCTTTCCTCCTTTGCTCATGTTATGTGCCACCAAAGAAATAATTCACATTCAGTATGAAATATTTCCTTTCCATTACGGTAATAGTCTTAGAGGTATTCACTGAAGATATATGCCAGTGAACTAGCCTGTGGAAGCTAAGAACAACAAATCTTTTACTAGTTAAAACCTATAACAGGATTGGCTAAAGCTCCTAAGCCTAAGAGCCTCTTACCACAATTTTCATATGGCTGGGAGCCAAACACTACACAGATTCTGTTCCTTACCCATCATCATTTCTCCACTCTCAAGAATTAAATCAATATACTTGTCCCTTCCTTCTCTCTCAACAGCTTTATCCATAAAGCTTTATTTCCCTTCACAACTTCCCTTCAGTAACTCTCCAGTAACCTTTCCAAAATAATCCTTATGTTTCCTCCTTCTTGCAATCCCACTACCTGCTTTCATTTTATTTTCCTCCTCAGGTTTCCTTCGCTTTGTGGAAACCTTACAATTTATCATAAATTTTATCAACTGCAACCTTCTACTCAGTAGTGGGTTCTAAAACTCATTGCTATCAGTTCGTGTACCAGTTTGCAGAACTGGGCTGAGACGGAAACAACCCACTGTTTCTTCTACTGCTTTCTATTCTAATGAAATACAAATACAGTGGTACCTCATCTTACGAACGCCTCTTCTAACGAACTTTTCAAGATACGAACCCGGTGTTTAAGATTTTTTTGCCTCTTCTTCCGAACTATTTTTACCTTACGAACCCAAGCAGCTGCTGCTGGGATGAAGGGGTTTCCTTTCCACCCCATTTTTTGAAGAAAGAAAAGGGAGGGGCTGCTTGGGGGAGGAAAATTTTTGTAGAGAACAACGTGCTTGCAAAGGAACTGAAAGGGTGTCTTTTGAAGAAAGAAAAGGGAGGGGTGCCCCCCTTGCCTTTCTTCCTTCCCACTCACCCTTTAGCCTAGCCTTGCTTCTTCCACCCGCCCCCTTTAGCTGCTCCTCCCTGCCCTCTGTTCGCCTCCCTTCTAAAGTCTTCGGAGAGGGGCGGCATACAAATCCAAATAATAAATAAATAAATAAAGTTTGGGATTTTCCTGAAGGATTTGCACGCATTATTTGCTTTTACATTGATTCCTATGGGAAACATTGTTTCATCTTACGAACTTTTCACCTTACGAACCTCCTCCTGGAACCAATTAAGTTTGTATGATGGGGTACCACTGTACAGTAATACCTCGTCTTACAAACTTAATTGGTTCCCGGAGAAGGTTTGTAAGACGAAAAGTTTGTAAGACGAAATATTGTTTCCCATAGGAAACAATGTGAAATGAATTAATGTGTGCAAGAAAAAAAAATGCAAAAAAACACCACCGCCCGGCTATCACCTTTTGAAACTGCCGGGCACTTCCCAGTGTTCTCCCAATGCCGAACCCGGAAGTTTGGCAAAAGTTCGGGTTCGGGTGGCCGCCATTATGAAAAATGTCTAGGTTCCATTTTTTTTTTTACTCCAGTACTAATTCATGATTTTTTTTTTAAAAAAAATTTTTTTACACTTAGCTATATTGCAATGATTTTGAACAAACTATCCATTAACGTAAGCCACTTTCCTCCCCAAATATATTCAGTTCAATTCAAAATGGCAGTTGCAAATCACAGTCAGCATGCTACTTACAATGAGTGAATGCAATACTGCTAATTTACCAGGATGCCAGTTTTGACTCCTGAAGACAATATGGACAAATTTCTTCAATTTTCTTGATAATAATTTTGAAATGATTTGCCATTGTCTTTTTCCTAGAGCAGAGTGGCAATGACTGGCCCAAAGTAAACCAGTTGGTTTTTGTGTAAGGAAGAAGGAGCACTCCAGGTTAGAAAACTTGGAGCCTTTAACCACTACATAAAATGAGTTTTCTGTGTGATAGCTATGAATAAAAAAGTGGCAAAAAAGGGGGCAACATATTATGCAATCTGAAGAGAAATAAGAAAAAGAAACTTGGTCAAAGAGAAAGACATTTTGGTCAATATGTGGCAGTTGTTTTATTTTTGCCTACTGAACAGCACTTATCATTTAGACTTACAGTACATGCCATTTATAGTGCTCTACAGCCTTCCTAAGCGATTTATAGAGTCAACACATTATCCCCCCTTCCAAAATCTTTGTCATTTTATAAATCTCAGAAGGGTGTAAGGCTGTTAACCTTGAGTCAATCAGACTCAAACTCCTCGCAGTGAGCTGAGTTAGCCTGCAATTTTGCATTCTAACCACTACACCACCACAGCTCTGAATAACTTGCTAACCCTGGACTTTGGAAATTGGCAATGTTTTTGCAGAATAATTGTTCTTCTATTTTTCCTCTTCTATGTGTGAGTCAATCACACACATCTACAGTATGCGCATGCAAACAATATATAGGAATTTTTGTGCTTTAACTTACATGGGCCTAGTCAGTATCCAGCTTTCTCCTCTCATTGTATTTTTGCCTTCTGTTCAATGAACAAACATCTGTGTTTAGCTCTTTTTCACTAAATCTTTTGCTCGCTGTAGCCACCGAGTTTAATTAGAGGGAAAAAAGGAGTCCCATTAAATTGTACTGCAGTACTTATTCTGATTACTTGATGGGCACATGTTTTATTGTCAGTATGAGTGATTTGCCACTGCCTCCTTTTATAGTTTCTAGGCTATAGATCTGATATTATGTGCAAAAAAGTTTTCTCTTAAATAGTAAAACCAAACTTATTTGAAACTAATTCAAAGTTCCATGTAAATCATGCCTTTATAAAATTGAATTTTAATTCATTTGAATATGTTTGTCAGTTTTCACAGTTCACTTTGTCTCCTATATAACTATGTACGTTCAGCAGATGAAAACCTTGTAGAATATCATATTAGGAAGTAAGATGTTTTATTATGCATCATGTAAGACTATTGTACTGAGATAATGCAATATTGATTTGACTTGAGCAGGATGAAAACAGGTGGGTTTTTTTTTTAAAAAAAACCTTTCTACATAAGTACAGAGCATCCTTGAAAAATTCTCTCTTTTTATTTTCAATTTCAGACTCCCAAACCCTTGCAAGTGACAATAAATTACTTAATGTAGTGTAAAAGGTGACCATAGTCAGATGATTCACTGCAGGGAAAATGTCTTGACCAATAATTTATGAGATTATATCACTAGTTGCTTAGCTAGTATGTGTCAGTCTTTTCTGAAAGCTGCTATTAATCCTTCTTTGCCTTGTAATTTGTGAGCCAAAGGTCAAATAGATTTCAGCAGAGCACATTTACTCTTAACTGTTTAAACTGAAATTATAGATTAGCTTGTACCCGTTTAATTTACTGCTAAAAATTACTGCATTTTAAGACACAGAGTATTCAGTCTCATTTTAAAAGCATCAATTCTAAAGCTGGAATTTTGTAATAGGGAAATACTAAATCTTACTTTAAGGAGTAAGAAAACAAAAAATAGCTAGCTCCACCTATTATGGAGAACAAGGCAGCTATGCTGGACAATTGTTAGTTATGGGCATCATAACCATCATAAAACATGGTCACATGACTTTAAAATGTTGCAAATGGCAGTAAATGTGAGCATGTTTTTGAGCATTTGAAGTTTGATATACAGAGGTGGTCTCAGCATCAGAACTTTGAATCCTGGTTATAAGTCCCTGTTGAGTCGTATGACCATAACTTCAAATGGTCTCTAAGTAATCAGTTGTAAATTGATGAATACCTATATATCTGTGCACCTGTGAACTCTGAAATACTTTTTAGACACAGACTCCAAAATGCTGCACAAACCTATAAATCACATGTCTGGTGTTCTAAAAGCTAAGCAATTGAATGACACTTTAGAGATTTCACACAGGCATAATCCAATTGCCGCAATAGGATGAAGCTACTGTTATATTTCCTATAAACATAAATGGAAATGTGTCAAATCTAATAGATGTAGGGTATTCAAAACATCTCTCCCTCATCCATTATGTTACTTTCTTCTCTGGAACAAAACCCCCAAACCCCCAAATCACTTTTATTGAGTACCAACCCACTCTCCTTTCGCCTATAGAAGTTGTATCTCTTCTGATTTCTGATTTAATAGTAGGATGGCCAATATCCAGAAAATGTTTTATAAAATGAATTTATTGACAATGGCATGTTAAAAGCAGATTATACACTAACAAAGAAGATGTAGATGGATGTTGACCTCAAAAATGTCATTTTCGAGGTTACATATCACTTTGTGGCATTGACTTGAGCTACTTGCAAGAAATGTTCTTAATGAATTGATTTAGGCATGCTGTTCAGTTATGAAAGCAAGGGAATCTGTTATGAAGTAGCAAAGCATCCTTTGACAGATGGAAGCCTATCTTATAAAAAACTCATACCACAAAAACCAGAAAAACATATAAATGTTCGATTTTCCAGGATGAGCTTCTTCTGAGCTTTTCTTTGAACATTCTGAAATTCTACATTAATCTTCTATAGCCATAAAAGAGAATACAGTCTCTTTGATAAAATACTTTGGCAAAGAGACCAAAATCTATGATAGCAAAATATAGTCCAATGTTATATTTATTGTTAATAGGGTTGTGAATGCTACAAAAAGAATTCAAAAAGAATTGCTTGGGAACTTGAATAGAGTCCTCTCTATTAATCATTAACTTAGCTTTATCTAAAGAAAAAAAATACATCTAATTAAAATTAATTTAATTCTTAAAGCAGAAGTGTAATTTCAATCGTCACATGGACAGCTGAAAAGTCCATAGACTGATTTAATGAATAGCCAAACTGGTATTGTACTCAGGCTTGTGAAAGGTTTGAAGCACTTCTTTCAAATTATTTCTGAACTAGGCACAATCTAGTTGTTAATATACTACTTATGCCCAGTAGATTTATTGTCATCAGTTAATGGGAAAAGTTAATATGGAATATTAAATAATGGTTCATATTAAAATGTGACATTTATATGCTTACACATGCTAAATAACGCACCTTTCAAAACTATTGTCATCCTAGAAAAGATATAATGTATAAGTAGTTACAGAAATATATATTTAAAATGTTTACTGCTTAAATAAAGGGCATTTTGTAAAAAATTCAAAGATATATTAGAAAAACTATATAATACTTGAGCATAATAGTTTCAGCTCCATCATTGTCTTGAACCAGAAAATTGCTACCTTAGGGGAAATAACCTTGACACTAATCACTTGGAAATATTTCAAATAATTTTTCTAACTAGTCTTTTTTCCCATCCGTCAATTGCAGTAAAGATTACTGCAGGTATTCACACCATAAGCCTTTCTGCAACCGAGAGAAGCTAATTATTATATTTAAGGCATAGTTACACTATGCTATGAAGCTGTTGCAAAGGACAACTTAAATGCTACATAAATGTTTTATTAAAAACTTGAAAAAGCAGATAACAATTAATGAAAAGCTAACAAAGGAAAAGAATAAAGAAAAAGAAAATGACACAAGAAAAAGATGCAACAAAGATAAAAAGAAATGTAAAAATGTAACTTCCGATTTTCTAAAAAGCAAATACAAGCATGATTATAAAATTATTTCTTGCTTTATAGTTACAAAAAAAGTTCTCTTATTTCTCTTTCTTTTTTCTTAATCATCAAAATCAGAAGTCACTAGTTCACTTTTTTTCTATTTCATGAAAAAGCATAGGTTTTCCTTAGTGATGAAATGTGGGCAGATCATATGACAGGGTGTGCATGGCCAACTTTTTTAAAAAAATATTAAGCATTTTTAACTAAAAACAGTTTTTAGTTAAATTACAACAATCAGGCATTTTCCCAGGTTAAGGGCTAGCAGCCTTGCTGGAAGGTAACCCCTGCCAACAAGCCTCACAAATGGATACAGTGCTGCAGAGGAACCCACCAGGTCTCTCCAGTTCCTTGCTCATCAACCTCCCATGCTCCGCCTGTTAGATATTTGCCTGGGTGACCTACCCAGACAGGATAAAAGTCAAAAGTTCAGATTTGTTTATTGCATGTTGATTGGTTGCCTTCTTTTGGTGCTTAAAATGTATCTTTGTAAAACTGCCTGTTGCTGGGCTAGATTGTATAAATAGGAGAACTGTCATTGTATAGAGCTCTCAATACTCCATTGCTTCTTGACTGAATTGACTTCCTTGTCCTGTTAGCGAAATAAACCTTGCTTGATTCAACCTTGCTTTGAGAGTTATTACATTGGCGACGAGGAGACCGACCCTCCGTGTGCTATCATGGCTACTCTGTCGGTAGTTCAGCCACCTGAATTCTTCGACCCAGAAAGAATGACCTGGACAGCATACATAGCGAAGTTTGAAATATTTTTGGAAGCGGCCGGCATGAGAGACACCGACAGCAGCCGCAAGTGTGCCCTTTTCCTCAATTACTGTGGCACACAGATTTTTGAGCTGGCAGAAACCCTCACTGACCCTGAACCGGCGAACTCAGTTTCCTGGGACACTCTCTCATCCAAGCTAGCCGCTCACTTCAAGCCTACGAAGCCAGCTAGAGTTTTTCGCCATCAATTCTCCCGGATGTCACAAGCAGAGGGGGAAATGATCAATCAGTTCGCGACCCTGCTCTTTTTCTCTCATTTGCTACATCTTGGAGAGAAAACGTCCAAGGCAAAAGCAGCTTTGGCGAGACTGATGCTTGTCTGGCCTGTGAAACCTCTTGAGCACTAAGACTGGCCACAACGCCTCAGAGCGAGGTGCAATTGATGCATTATTAAATGTGTGATATTCGATTTTATGATCCATTTTGCCACAGTAATGATGTGAATCACTGCTTGTTAAGTGAATAATCTGATCATTAAGCCAATCTGACCTCTCCCCTGTTGACATGGCTTGTTGGATTAAAAAGATTGTAGTCATGTTACAATCATGTGATCCCAGGACAATCATTGTAAATACAGGCCAGTTGCTAAGAGTCCAAATATAGGCAATGTGACAATGGGGAATGCTGTGATGATTATTTAAAAGTATGAGCGCTGGCAATGCCATTATAATTTTGGGTGAGGTGGTTGGACTAGAAGACCTTTCAACTGTTTTAATCTGTTAAACTTTGGTTTTCAAATAAATAGTTGTAAGTCAAGGGCTAGCTGTATATTAATTTAACCTGAACTTGAGCAATGGATTAAGTGCCAGCAGATATGGCTCCATGTGCCACCTGTGGCACCCATGCCACAGGTTCACCATCACTCATATAGAATATTCTGGAAACCCAGGCCAGGGATAAGAGGAGCAATGGATCTCTCTCTCTCTTTTGCTCCCCCTCTCTCCCTCTGCCCGCCTCTCTCCTGGATTTATACAGTGGCCTTGATCTATCTGTAACATTATGGAAGATAATAATAATTGTATATAATATTATTGCTTATATTTTATATTGCTTCCTATATAAAAACATCTTTAAACAGCTTACAGATATAACAGCTACAATAGAAATAATAGGAACATCATATAGAACAAAACAGGAGGAAGGAATAAGTAAACAAAAACAGAAACCAAAACCATTCATCTAGGCTCCATACAAGAAATACAAACAAAGTTTAACATATTGTCTCTCCTTATCTCATATCTCATATATCTTTTCTTCCTTTCATATATGTTCTCCTCTATTTTTATATCTTTTCTTCTATCCTTTTCTTTATACAGTAATACCTCGTCTTACGAACCTAATTGGTTCCGGAAGTAGGTTCGTAAGGTGAAAAGTTCGTAAGACGAAACATTGTTTTCCATAGGAAACAATGTAAAAGTGATTAATCCGTGCAAAAAGAAAAAAAAATCGCAAAATGGCGCTCCGCTCACCTTTTAAAACAGCCTGGGGGCTTCTCGGTGTTCTCCTGAACCCGAACCCGAACGTTTCAGGTTCGGGTTCAGGAGGCCACCGAGAAGCGCCGCCCCACAGCTGTCACCTTCTGAAACAGCCGGGTGGCTTCTCGGCATTCACCTGAATGCCGAACCCAGAAGTTCGGGTTCAGGTTCCAGCGGCCGCTGAGAAGCACCCGGCTGTAACCTCGGACATCTTCATGACGTCAAAGCTCCGCCCATGGAATTCCCTATTGGGATTCCCCACCCCCTTTCTAGCCTCCAGATCGGCCGAAAACACTGCCACCGATCGCAAAAACGGTGCTCCGCCGAGCTGCACCGCCCGGCTGTAACCTTCTGAAACAGCCGGGTGTTTCTTGGCAGCCTCTGGAACCCGAACCCGAACTTCTGGGTTCGACATTCAGGAGAACACCGAGAAGCCCCCCGGCTGTTTCAGAAGGTGACAACTGGGCGGCAGCGCTTCTCGGCGGCCTCCCAAACCCAAACCCGAACTTCTGGGTTTGGCATTCGGGAGAACGCCGAGAAGCCCCCGGCTGTTTCAGAAGGTGACAGCCGGGCGGCGGTGCTTCTCGGCGACCTCCCGAACCTGAAAAGTTTGGGTTCGGGTTCAGGAGAACGCCGAGAAGCCCCCCAGCTGTTTTAAAAGGTTACAACCGGGTGCCGCCGCCCAGCGGAGCACCATTTTGTGAGCTGCGGTGGGTTTGTAAGCCGAAAAAAGTTCGTAAGAAGAGGCAAAAAAATCCCGAACCCTGGGTTCATATCACGAGGGGTTCGTATCACGAGGGGTTCGTATCACGAGGGGTTCGTATCACGAGGGGTTCGTATCACGAGGGGTTCGTATCGCGAGGTACCACTGTGTATAATACTACATGTCTATTCTCTTCAATATGTATTGTGTATTGGACAAAACAAACAAACAAACAAACAAATATTTAGTATTAAGTGGATCACAAACTGCAGGAAATAGTACTTCAGAAATTTCAGAGATACCAGAGGACCAACCATACCCATATACAATTGCCACTAGATGGAGGAAAATCTCACCATCAGTTTCTGGGATGGATTGGGCCTACGAAGACCTGTCCTAAATTCCCAGGTTCCTTTTATGCTAAAACCAGAATCTTGATCTTGACTGATCAGCCAATTGGCAGCTAACATGATTGCTTCAAAAGATTGTAATATCTGCCACAATTTGCAACAACTTCAATTTCTGAGAGTAAAACTAACTCCCCATAGAACACTTCACAGTAATCTAAACTTAACCAACAGCAGTAGAATAACATCATATATCATCTCCCCATTAGTGCTAACATGTAAAATTTATCTCTTTAGCTCACATCAGCAAGAATTTGATGTAAGAGCACTGTTACAGAAAAACTCAATGTTAGAAGGATCAAATTCGGTACCACTCTTTAATATATAATTGAATTAACCTTGCATCTTTGGAGCATTATTTTGTGAACATTCTTATAATCTTTTGTTATGACCATATTCAGCATAGGGTGTGGAATGTCAACTTAATGACGTTAAAATACAAGCAGAATTGCATTTCATTTGATGGACAGCACTGGAAACTCTATACCTTTCTGCCTGACTTCTTTGTCCCTGATAAAGCCTTGAAACCTGGACACATTTCAAGATTAATATTAAAATACTCTTTATGTCCTGATAAACCAAACCTTCTTAACCATGGCATCAGTAACAACATGGCAGCTATTGGGGTGGCGATCTTACCTTCTGGGAAACCCTCCCAGACTTCCAAGCGATCATAACGGCAGAATGCGCCTCCTGGAGGGTTTGTATCTGGTTCCAGTTCAAAGCTTTCAAATTCCAGAATAATCTCTGACATCTTTGGTGCAAAGATAATGTAAGTACATTCAAGGCTGTTGGGATATTTTTCAGGGAATCCTGGTGATTTGATCATACCAGTCATAGATGTGAAGTTTCTGGAGCATTCTGGTCCTGCTTCATAAAAGAGACAACAACTTTTATCCCCTTTTGTAAGAGTATTATAGTTTGCAAAAAAACCAACAACCAACAACCCCAAAACAAAACCCCAAAACAAATTATACCACTTTTTTTTTTTAAAAAAAAACCCATCATGCCCTTTTGCCCCATGTTAACCGCTATATTAGCTAACTTGTTCCTAATTCTGATAATTGCTGCTAAAATGCAATTCCCATTTATTTCATGAAGCCCATTTTTTCTACCAGACCAAGCTGAAAAAGTAAACTTGGGCCAGTTGTGAAATAGAGGGAAAATTATGACAATGTCATATGGGAACAATGAAAGTGTAAACTGCAGAAATATTGTCAGCCCAAGGGAAATAATTATAGTCCCTTTAAGCTTAAATCTTTAAATCTTCAGGTTGACAGCCCTTTATTGGTAAAACAGAATGTTTTGCAAGAAGAGGGAGTATGGTGTTTGGTAGATGGAACAATGGTTTCATATTCCTAGAGTAGTGGCTCAGTAAGTCTGCCAGATGTGACCTATGCCTTCTTGACAAACTAGATGTGAAAAGTAATTCGTACTTGTATCAAGGGTGACTGACTCATTCTGAGCAGTGTTGACACAGGTGCACTAGTAAAGTGATGTTGTTAGTGAAGGTATGATAAATTGTTTGATTACTAGCCATGTTGATCAAATCTAACTAACTTCAGTATTGTGCAAAGAAATTCTATTTATAGTGATACAAACTTCCCATGTGGATGGGCAATGCCCACTGCCCCTGTGACTTCTAATTTCTTTGCAGAAATAACTTTTTCTGATGTAATCACAATAGATAAGGAAAACAACTGTCCTAAGCACTGATTCACATACTGCAACATTGGTGTAGACCTATATACAGGAAGATGCCATTCCTATAAGAGGCAGCAAGGAGATTTGGAAAAAAAACCCTCACTTCCCATATGAATGAGGATCTGTTTCCAAATTTCACTGCTATCAGGATAACTCCCTGCGTGTTGCAAATCCATTCATTCATTGATTCATTGATTTATTCATTTAACTCACTCACTCATTCACTCACTCACTCTCATTTATATAGCCACATAATTCAACAGCATGACTGCAGCATACAAAAGGAGGAGGGAAAACTTTTCCACAACAAGCACAAAATAAGGACAAAAACTACAGTAATTAAAATCAACTAAAATATAAAATGGCAACTGAACCAAAATATATTGCAACTCATTCAATTGGGACTCCACTCAACGTAACTCAAAGTCCTAAGAGAAAAGCCAGGTTTTGACCATATTTCTAAAGATTTGCAAGCCTGGGATCAACAAATTGTTCCAAATGTAAGGTCACACTGAATCCCACAAATATATTAGAAAACTAATCTTCTCTTTTTCAGCTGCAGCCTTCATTTTTTTTCTTTTATGTTATCTGATTTCCATTCATACACTAAGATAGTTTCAAAATAAGATAAATCTATTGTCCCATAACAATACAGATTGGTATGATGGATATTGCAGACTAATATATCTGGACTCCACCAAGTTTGGAAATACTGTTTTATTTGTTAAAAATGTCCCTCATCCTTCTACATTTTCAAGTAGAGAATTTTCCCCTATGACAAAAGATATATAAGGCCTGGGATATTATCACACATTCTCTGTACTGCATATGTACATATAGGAGTTCCTTGTTGACAAAATTATAGTCTTTCTTGCTCTCTCCCTCTCTCCCTCCCTCTTTCTCTAAATGCAAAGAAGTTTCATAATCAGACAAACTTGATTAAGAGGTATGATCCTGTAGATCAGTGTTTCCCAATCTTGGCAACTTGAAGATATTTGGACTTCAACTCCCAGAATTCCCCAGCCAGCGAATGCTGGCTGGGGAATTCTGGGAGTTGAAGTCCAGATATCTCCAAGTTGCCAAGGTTGGGAAATACTGCTGTAGATATTATTGGGGGGGGGCAATTTCCTATAAGTGGCAGCAAGGACCCAAATTACAATCAAATGTGTGTGTGTGTATATGCTTATTTGTTTGTTTCTATGCATGCACACACAATTACAGTTGTTATAACTTCACAAATGGATCTTTTGGGGAATCCACAGTAACTCTGGCCACTAAATAACTGTTTGTAAGCTAAGGACCATCTGTATTATTTTTATAAATAATTCAAGATGACAAACAGAAGGCTTTAAAAACTCACCTTTGCTGACAGGGCTGTTGAGCTTTAACACTCTGCTCCGTCTGTTAGCACGAGGGTGATATGAATGAGTGTGATTATACGGTTTTGAATGGGAATGAGTGTGCTTATGGCTTTACATCTTGGGTTTTTAGAAAAGTTTTATAATTGGGCTTCTGAATTGTTTTTTTATTGTTTTTATATATTGTGAGCTGCCCTAAATCTTTGGAGAAGGGCGACATATAAGTCCAACCAACCAACCAACCAACCAACCAACCAACCAACCAACCAACCAACCAACTAACAATAAATAAATAATAAACATATCAAATACTCATTCTTTCAATGTTCCCCACAAACCCACAATTTTCCCCATAACCCTGTGAAATGAGCTGGGCTGAGAGAAAGTGACTGTCTCAATGTCACCCAGCTAGCTTTGGACCTAAAGTGGGATGAGAACTACTGATATTTATCCTGCTTTCTTAACTACTATACCAAACTTAACCACTAAACCAAATTGGTTTTACAGCAACTGTAATTATCAGACCACACATGTGCATGGGAACTTCTTTATTTCTGAACCTAGCAATAGCATTTCCACTTTGACATACTATGGCATAAACCTGAGTTAATATTACTTTGGGGACAATAACTTTAAATATTCTGACTTTTGAGTGTGCAAGTTCTCATTTATAATGTTGCCTTAATGTACCTAATGTATTTCTGAAGGAGATTTAAGACATCATACAAGGAAATCGATAAAGGGAACTGTTGAACGTCACAGATACATCAAGGGAAAAAAAAATCTGCATTGAAAATGCTCACCTGCAAATTGCCAGTTTCAGAGACTTTCATTAAATCTTTATGCACTGTGGTCTTAAAAGATCATTGTTTAATTGGCACAGTTTGTTGATTTACTTATTCAAAGTTCAAAAGTTGCTAAATAGATGTTCACCCATGAAAGTTCAAATTAGTAACAAAACTTTGTGAACATATTACAGTCAAATAATAGCTTATATTTATCATGATCGTAGCTTTCCAGAGTAATAGCATTTGCTATTTGGAGAATAGAATGCAAAAAGGAATTACATTTGTATCAGAACAAACCAAAAGTTAGTGACTTGATTCCCTGACTTCCACAGTCCTATGAAAGCAATGTTCTAGAAACTAAGTTGACATTAAATTTCTTTTAATTCCCCTCTCTCCAAGTAATAGTGACCTTCAAATTGAACAATCCCACTGTCAATATTTCATATTAAAAACAATTAGCATGACAAGATTAAGAGCTTGCTCACCTCTTTTAAAAATTTCATAGCGAATGGAGAAGCCTGCTCCATGAGTTTCATAATCAGAGACAAACTTGATTAAGAGGTATGGTCCTGTAGATATCACAGGTGGGGGGGCAATTTTGCCACAAAACTTTCCCCACGCTCGCCCATTTGCATTGTCTCCATCAATCACTTCAACATAATCGTACCTGGTAGATAAATTGAAGGGGGAAAAAAACTTTTAATTTCCAGGGCAGAAAAAAAGAAAGAAAACTAATTAATTTAAGAACCACAGCCATACAGCAAAGATAATGAAGAATAATACTAGCCTGTTGGAAGCTGTATTATCCTAAAAGATGTGTGTAAATTGAAAAAAAAAAATTAAAATGGACTACATCATGTCGGTAGACATCATCTGGTGAGATGGAACTATTAGGAAGAATAGCACCATTATGGTTACAGACAATATCAGCTAAAGTAACCAATTAACAAGAAAAAGGAAAACTCGTGAGCACAATTCTGTATTATTAAATTGCATTCCTTTGTCTATCATGGCATTGTTATCGATACATAATAAATTAAATTCTTTTCAAATAGTGGTGTTCTTGTCTGAATTCTAAAGCATCATTTTGGCTTTAATTTCTGTACAATACTTGTATTCTGATATGCAATCCTGCAAGTGCATAGTCCACAGAATAATAAATGAAGTACCACATATTATGCTACCTTTATTTGCTTTGCTATTTTCTTAATTGTTACACATCTGTGTATTTTTAAACATCATATTACTTTAAATGATTATGTAATATAAAAATGGACTTTGTATGAGGATTGAGAAGCTCCATTACAATTGTTTGATCCTGTATCCCATACACATGCGTGTATAAAATAATAAAAAAGGAAATATGCAATAATGAAAATGAAATACTGCTTCAGCTGCATGAGCATATTAAACAATCCATTTTATCAATCTCAAATGATTGTAAAATAACAGAGGCTCATAAAATAGCATAAAAATATGGACTTGCTTCTTGCCAAGTCAGCTTGAAGACCAATTAAATTGAAATTGTCCCTATAGGTTTAAATTAGTTCCCAAAGTCCCTATCTCACTGAAGGTCAATGACCCAATGGCTACTCTCTACCTGGCTTGGCCAGCCTATTGAAGCTGTTGCCTGGGATATGGCCACTAAGCATGCTACAGCTACTAGGATCCATGGGTGAGGATCAAAGGTGAATGAGCTGCCATAAAAGCTGGCATAAATTGAGCTGACATAAAAGGACACAACATGCTCTACACCAGAGGTACTACTCTTCCCCGAACACCCCATGCATTGACACATACATCAACATATACATTGATCTTCAGTGAGATAGGGACTTGTATATCCAAGCATGTGAAGACAGGTTCCAGCAGACTGAGCAGATGAAACCTCCTAGAATAGGACAACAGTCATGAAGGTGGCCTCTGCTAGCAATGTGGTATGCTAAGAGCACAACAAGACACGAAAGATGACCTAGTCCTAGTCAACTCCTGTGTCCAGCCCATCTCCAACTATCTTGATTCTTGTCCTGCTATTGCAGCAAGATGGAATCTGGGAAAGGAGAGTGAGGCTGACTATGCACTTCTCTTCCTCACATGCAAGTCTTGACAGCCCCCAATTCCCATGAAAAATCCTGTGGTGATGGGTGAGTAATGAAGCAGTAGGTATGAATACACTGGGACCTGTAGCCACGAATCTGCACATAGATGACTCAGGTCTAATGGTCATCTTCTTGCTGACAAGCAACAGCTGAGCAGCAATATCTGAGTGATTGAGCACACTGCTAGGACCACACTGTTCAACTGCATAGGTGGGGCTAGAAAAGGTGCCCTAAGCATTGTTGTTTTATATAAACCTGTCCACCTATCATGGTTGAAGGGGATCCCATTTCATGTGGCCAAATAACAAAATCTCAAAGAAAACATAAGGTGACATCACTTGCCATTGGCACATGGAACATACATATACTTCAAGACAACCTTTTAGCAAATTGACCAGAAATAAGAACAACCCTGGTCTCTAGAGAGCTTGCAAGATTTAACATCAATTTTGCAGCCCTGTGTGAAATTCATCTAGCTAATGAGGGCCAGCTCACAGAAACAGGAGGTGATTATACATTCTTCTGGTGTGGACGTAGTAATAATGAATGCGGTGAATCTGGAGTTGGCTTTGCGGTTAAAAATCAACTTGTGTGCAGACTTGCCAGTCTTCCCAAGGAAGTTCAAATCTCATCACCGGCTCAAGGTTGACTCAGCCTTCCATCCTTCCAAGGTGGGTAAAATGAGGACCCGGATTGTGGGGGCAATAGGCTGGCTCTGTTAAAAAAGTGCTATTGCTAACATGTTGTAAGCCGCCCTGAGTCTAAGGAGAAGGGCAGCATAAAAATCTAATAAATAAATAAATAAATAAACAAACAAACAAATAAGTAAGTGAATGACTGACTCATGACATTGCATCTCCCATTGCCGACAGGAAAGCAAGCCACACTGATCAGTGCCTAGACACAATGACAAACCTGGATGAAGTAAAGGACATGTTTTATTAAGATCTCGATGTCCTACTTTGAAGCACACCAACAAGCTGATTCTACTTGGTGATTTTAACATGAGAGTAGGATCCGATCACTCTGCCTGGGGTGGTGTCATTGGAAAAAATGGTATTGGCAAATGTAACAGCAATGGCCTATTACTACTGAAGACTTGTGTGGCTCACAATATGATCATCACCAATACCATCTTTTGCACCCCCATTCCAAGCACTGGCATCTTACTGATTATGTCATTGTGCAGAGGAAAGACAGACAGGATGTAAGGGGGACCATAGCCATGCCAAACGCTGACTGTTGGATTGACCATAGACTCATCATCTCCAAATTAAGTTTTCACATCAAGCCAAAGAGACGTCCATAGGGAAACAAAGCTGCGATAAAACAGATCAATGTCAATAAACTGAGGAACCCCAACAAAGCAGTTTTACTAGCAGAAGATCTTGACAACCAACTCTCAGAGCTGCAATTAGAGGGAAATGCTGAGAAGGACTGGGAACACTTTGGGGACATTGTGCACTCTTCTGCACTAAAGATTCTAGGACCCTCACACAGGAAACAGCAGGACTGGTTTGACAAAAATGATGAATAGATCAAGGCCCTACTTGCTGAAAAGCACTGTCTGTCATCAACAGCTAAGAAAAATGCCTTCAACAACACTCGCAGGATCATACAGAGCAAGCTTCGCAAAATGCAGGACTCCAGATTGAATACCAAAGCAGATGAAATTCAGATAAACAGATGCCTTCCAGAACAGTTCCTTAAGAATTAGCTTGAGATACAGGACCAATGGGAAACTTTTCAACCTACAAAGACTTCAGTCTGTCACCAAGATAAAGGAGACTGTGCTATATGACCTCTTTGCTGATGACTATATCCTGAATGCTGGATCAGAGCAGGAAATGCAAACCAGTGTGGATAATTTTGTAGCAGCATGCGACAAGTTTGGTCTCCTTATCAACATAAAGAAGAGTAAAGTAATGCATCAGCCAGCTCCAAAAGCCAAATACCAAGAGCCCACCATCACAGTAAAGGAACAAAAGCTACAAGCAGTGGACCAATTTACATAACTTGGCAACACCCTCTCCTGTGCAGTGACAATTGACATAGAGGTCAACTGCAGAATCGCCAAGGCAAGCTCTGCATTTGGCAGACAAATGACCAACGTGTGGAGCCAACATGGAATAATCCTTGCTACAAAGCTCAAAGTCTACTCAGCAGTAGTGCTAACTACTCTGTTTTATGCCAATGAGACTTGGACTGTATACAGGAGACTTGCTAGGCAATTGAACCATTTCCACATGACCTGCCTCCATAGAAGTCTGAGGATCTGATGGCAGGATAATGTGCCTGACCCTGAGGTCCTTTCCAGAGCAGGCCTACCACAAAGCCAGAGTTGCAAATGCTGCAGCAATGGTGCCCACACATGTCTGCCCAACATGTGGCAGAACATTTCATGCCCATATAGGTCTTACCAGCCATCTGCGGACACATTGCATACAGCCCACAATCCATTAGGTGTCAAGGTCCTCTTTGAACATGATGGACAGACATTGTCATCAGTTCCCAAAGTTGAAATTAAAAAAAATAGATCTTGACAATTATCTAACAATTTCATAATGGCATATTATATTCTGATCTCCGGCTAAGGCCACCGTTAATTGGAATAAAGGATTGCTAAATGCATATATTTGTAAAACACCACATCATCTTTATTTTTCTTTCCTTTGTTCCACACTGAATCATCTCGGCATACAGCGCTAATCTCTTATCTTAAACTTTGGTATGCAAAGCAACATCAAAATCATTAAAACATTCCACAAGTCATTCTAAGATTTATGGCTAGTCAGAGTTAGCCCAGAATCATAAAAAACTGCATTAAAAGCACACCAGGCATAGCTTACATTCAGAGCTGCTTGAAAGAAACCTTCATATTTCTTAACACAGATTGACGACTCAACTCTTCTCTTCCTCTGACACCTGGACATGATAAATTAATTACTTAATTAATTAACCCGTTCCTCTCCTTAATATTTCTTCCCTAACACTTGCTCTCTTCGCCTCTGCAAGCATCTGAAATAAGGATTTATCCATCTAGTATCTGCTTCTCCTTCACTTGAATCTGAACCAATAGAAACATCCTGTGGTTGGTCTCCTACTTCTTCTGCCTCTAAATCAGGCCCTACCACTAATTCATAACCACTTTCTGAATCAGAATCTGAAAAATCCCCAAACTGAACAGGAGCATACACAACAATAAGTGAGAATTTATATTACTAAAGATTAAAGATCCCAATTATTAACCAAAATTCACATAAACACACACACACAAAAAAAGGTTGGTTACCAAATTTCTGAAACATTAATTGGGCACAATACCCTGAACAATATTAATAGGTAGTGGCATTTATCCTGGCTGTCATTTAAAGGATAAACCAATCAGTTCTCATAACCTTCATTGGCAAAAGGTTGCGTCAGGCTGTCACAGCCAAAAACAGAGCTAAAGAGCTATTTTCACTGGTAGAATCCTCAGGCCACCACAGGTGTTCCCCAACACAAATGATGTCATGCTGGCTACACTATCCTGGCCTACCAAGGTCAAACACTAACCTTATCAGCCTTCAATAAAATCAAGTTGCCCTAGGCTTTGCATCTGATACAGATAGATTGATGGAAAAATGCATCTGACAAAATGAAGTTCAGTGCTGAGAAAAATAGGCTCTTACACTTAGGCACAAAAATCCAAATGTACATGCAAAGAAAACCAAATGCACATGGTTCCTTCTCACAATTGTAATTGTTAGTAGGGTCTAGAATTCTTAGTGGACAGATAGTGGGGTACAGCTGCTTGCAAAGGCATTTCAGTCCTAGACTGCATCAATCATGTGACGTGATAGTAATGCTTTATAATGCATTGCAAAATCAGTATACTACATCCAGTTTTGGTCACTATGATATAAAAAAATATGTTGAGATGCTAAAAAGAGCACAGAGAAGAAAAAAATGATAAACGGTCTGAAGATTAAACCATATGATGAACATTGTTGAGGGACCGGGATGGCGCAGCAGGTAGAGTGCTGTACTGCAGGCCCCTGAAGCTGACTGTAGATCTGTAGGTCAGCACTTCAAATCTCATCACCGGCTCAAGGTTGACTCAGCCTTCCATCCTTCTGAGGTCAGTAAAATGAGGACCCGGATTGTGGGGGCAATATGCTGGCTCTGTTAAAAAGTGCTATTCTTAACATGTTGTAAGCCGCCCTGAGTCTAAGGAGAAGGGCGGCATAAAAATCAAATAAATAAATTTGCAGGAACTATGTCAGGACTAGAGATGAAATGATAGCAGTTTTCCAATATTTGAGAGGTAGTCACAGAGAACAGGAGGTTGACCTATTCTCCAAAGCACCTGATGGCAGAACAGGAAATAGAATTAAGGAGAAATTTCCTGACAGCAAGAAAAATCAATTAATGGAACAGCTTGCCTCCAAAACTTGTATATGCTTCATGGTTTTAAAGAAAAAATTGGACAACTAATTGCCTGAAATGGTAAGGGGCAGGGGTGTCAAACTCAATTTACCAGAATACCTCTGCTGCACGAATCCCAGCAGCCAATCAGGTCCCACAGAGTTGGTCTTCTCCGGATCCCGTCGACTAAACAATGCCATTTGGCGGGACCCAGGGGAAGAGCCTTCTTTTTGGCAGCCCCTGCCCTCTGGTATCAACTCCCCCCGGAGATTCGAATTTCCCCCACTCTTCCTGCCTTCTGCAAGATGTTGAAGACCTATCTATGTTGCCAAGGCATGGAGGGACTAACTATCTCTTCCCCCACCGCCACCTTTTTTCTGACTGTAATACATGAGAATGGTGTGATTATGCTGTAATTATTGTTTTTAATATGTATGGGTTTTAAATCCAGCTTTTTATCTAATATTAGATTTGTTTTCTGTACATTGTGTTGTTGTTGTTGTGAGCCACCCTGAGTCTTCAGAGAGGGGCGGCATACAAATCTAATAAATATAATTTCATTGAGGGAGGCATCAGGGTTAGGTTTGACCTTGGGGGACAGGGGTGGGCATGGCCAGGGTGGGCATGGCCAGCTGTATGAAATTCAGTGAGGCACAGGGGTAAGCAAATTCGGCTCTTCTATGACATGTGGACTTCAACTCCCAGAATGATGCTAGCTCAGGAATGCCTGTGGCAGCCTGAGTGCTCTGCCAGTGAAAACAGGCTCCCAAGTTTCCTTTTCAGCTGTGATGGCCTCCTGCAACCCTCTGCCAGTGAAAATAGCACCTGTGGCCCTCATACGCTCTGTTTGCAGTTACGATAATCTCCTGCAACCCTCTGCCAGTGAAAATGAAGCTTGGGAAGGTTGAACACAGCCCTCCCGAGCTCCATTTTCCCTGGCAGAGGCATTACATTGAGTTTGACACTCCTGGTATAGGGGCTTCTGCTCAAGCAGGTGGTCAAGATTATAAAACCTTCAGGATCTCTTCCAACCTTGTTATTCTATTCTTTATTTTCAATGATTATAGAAAAATGTCAGTTTTAAAACCTTTATTTATTTAAAGCATTTTTATAGCCTCCCACCTTATATCGACCTCTGGACAACTCCCCAGCTATTGAAATTCAGATCTTATTAAAAGTTAATTTGGAGATACTTTCCCAGCATTACTCGTTGAATGTTTGATTGATTATGTGCTATCATTTCAGCACTGACTTTTAGCAGCTTCACAGTTTTTCTCCAGGATAATTTATCCCTGATTTGGTCCTTGAGATCTTCCAATCATGCAACGCTTGCTACTGTTATTGAGTCCATCCACTTTAATGCAGGTTTTTCTCCCTTTTTCTTTCCTTCTCATTTCCCTAGTATTATAGACTTCTCAAGGTTGTTTAGAATATGATAATTTGACTCTGGTTATTGAGTGAGAATGCGTTCTATGATCAATTTCAGTATTTCTTAATTTCAAACACTTTAAGATATCAACTCCCAGAATTCTCCTGCCTACATGCTTTCTGGGAAATTCTGGGAGTTGAAATCCACAAATCCTAAAGTCTCTTGGGGAAAAGGAATACTCAATCTGAGTATTGTATTGGCAGTTCTGTGTTAGCAAATACTTCAGAAGAAAAGGATTTAGGGGTAGTGATTTCTGACAGTCTCAAAATGGGTGAACAGTGCAGTCAGGCAGTAGGGAAAGTAAGTAGGATGCTTGGCTGCATAGCTAGAGGTATAACAAGCAGGAAGAGGGAGATTATGATCCCGCTATATAGAATGCTGGTGAGACCACATTTGGAGTACTATGTTCAGTTCTGGAGACCTCACCTACAAAAAGATATTGACAAAATTGAACGGGTCCAAAGACGGGCTACAAGAATGGTGGAAGGTCTTAAGCATAAAACGTATCAGGAAAGACTTAATGAACTCAATCTGTATAGTCTGGAGGACAGAAGGAAAAGGGGGGGGACATGATCGAAACATTTAAATATATTAAAGGGTTAAATAAGGTCCAGGAGGGAAGTGTTTTTAATAGGAAAGTGAACACAAGAACAAGGGGACACAATCTGAAGTTAGTTGGGGGAAAGATCAAAAGCAACATGAGAAAATATTATTTAAATGAAAGAGTAGTAGATCCTTGGAACAAACTTCCAGCAGACATGGTATATAAATCCACAGTAACTGAATTTAAACATGCCTGGGATAAACATATATCTATCCTAAGATAAAATACAGAAAATAGTATAAGGGCAGACTAAATGGACCATGAGGTCTTTTTCTGCCGTCAGACTTCTATGTTTCTATGTTTCTAAATTTTTAAAAAATTCTTTTTAATTATGTATGGAATTTTTGGGGAATATATGGATTATATTTCTTCACCGTTTTCTTTGTCTCTCTGCTCTTTCTATGTGTCTTATTCTCTTCTGTAACTTATTATTCCTTCTTAGAAACATAGAAACATAGAAGATTGACAGCAGAAAAAGACCTCGTGGTCCATCCAGTCTGCCCTTATACTATTTCCTGTATTTTATCTTAGGATGGATATAAGTTTATCCCAGGCATGTTTAAATTCAGTTACTGTGAATTTACCAACCACATTTGCTGGAGGTTTGTTCTAAGCATCTACTACTCTTTCAGTAAACTAACATTTTCTCACGTTGCTTCTGATCTTTCGCTCAATTAACCTCATATTGTGCCCCCTTGTTTGTGTGTTCACTTTCCTATTAAAAACACTTCCCTCCTGAACCTTATTTAACTCTTTAACATATTTAAGTGTTTTGATCATGTCCTCCACTGTACAGATTGAGTTCATTAAATCTTTCCTGATAAGTTTTATGCTTTAAATATGATAGGGTTTTATGTGCTTTTAAATATTAGATTTGTTTTCGCTGGAATATTGTTTTTATTATTGTTATGAGCTGCCCCGAGTCTTCGGAGAGGGGCTGCATACAAATCTAATAAATTGAATTGAATTGAATTCCACCATTTTTGTAGCCTGTTTTTGGACCCGTTCAATTTGATCAATATCATTTTGTAGCTTAGGTCCCTAGAACACAGTATTTCAAATGTGGTCTCACCAGCGCTCTATACAGCAGGAATGTTTACATTTTCTTGAGTCAGTTCCTTCCACTTCTCTTCTTTCTAAACTGCTTTATTCTTGTTTCTCTGTCTTCCAAAATTTTCTTCTTCCAAACATTTTTCCCTTTGACCTTCTTTTTCCACTCTTTCAGGCTTTATCTTGGATTAAAATATCCATCTTCATTTCACTTAGTTGTCAGGCGCCCTCCAGAAATGGAATCTATTTGGCTAGGAAGTATTTCTTTGTTGTTATGGCAACCATATGAGATGGGGAAAATCTCTCACCAGGTAGAACAGATGTTACAGAATTTACATCAAGTCATACTTCAAATCCTTTATCGGCTTTTACAATTGCTTCCTTTTAAGACATGAATTAACTTCCTTCCGTTAGACATAGTTGAATGTTTGCATTTTCCACGTTCAAGCTATCCTATCTAGATAATTCAAGAATATGGGCATCCAGCATTAAGCATTAAGTACATAAATAATGTATTTTATTTATTTATTTATTTTGTCCAATACAAATTGAAAGTTAAAGAGACTAAAAACATGTAGTAGTAAATATCAGGGAAGGAATAGAAGAACAGATATGAGAATAGAATACATCAATGAAGAGGAAAGGATATATGAATGGGAGAAAAGATATATAAAATATAGGAAAGACAATTGGACAAGGGACAGAAGGCACACTAGTGCACTTATGCTCGCCCCTTACTGACCTCTAAGGAATCTGGAGAGGTCAACCGTGGAAAGTCTAAGGGAAAAAGGTTGGGGTTGACACCACGGAGTCCGGTAATGAGTTCCACACTTCAACAACTCAATTGCTAGTCATATTTTTTACAGTCAAGTTTGGAGCGGTTGATATTAAGTTTGAATCTGTTGCGTGCTTTTGTGTTATTGTGGTTGAAGCTGAAGTAGTCATTGACAGGCAGGATGTTGCAGCATATGATCTTGTGGGAATAATATTGGGTATGTTATTGCCACTGAAGCTCTAGCCCATCATATATTCTGGCAATATCAATAAGGCAGTAATAATTTTTCAAGTTTTGATACTCTTTTTTCCCCCTTTTCAGTATTCTAATTGGGAATCTTTAGGTACTAATAGGATCCTGATACCAATTCAATGCAGCTATGGATTCTGGTTTTTCATAGTCATATCTCTGTGTTTCTAACTTTGCTACAACTTAAGCTCTTATATTGATTAAATGGGATTTATTATGTACGTTTAACTTTAGTGGGTTATCACTGTTGCTATGAAATATTTCATCAGCATAATTAAGCAGGCCATAACTCATTTGGGCAAATTTTCTTTATATTTTCATACAAACATAATTATATAAAGCTATTTTCTGGATCAAAGCAGATTTATATCAAGAAGAGACAATAGCTAAAGGCATCTAAATAAATGTGTACCATGGTTAGAACTCTGAATTATAATTCTTTGAATAATTATAATTCTTTGGATAATTTTTTGGAAATAAGGCTCATTTTCCACTGCATAATCTTTGCCCAACTTCTAACATAATGTAGGGGTGGACTCACCCAAAAAATTCATTGATGAAACCCACAATTATCTCAATGAAATGAAAAACAATGACAACTAATTAGATCTGAGATGTGGAAGAATCAAACCACCTTTCTTTTGCTAAGCGTGTATTCCAGTCTCTTGTTTATAGTTTTTTAAGACATTTATCTTTAATCACATTATTCATTTTCATAGACTGAATGTGAACTGAATGTGTGTATGTCCATAACTTTGCATACAATTAAACCCACACCTGTAGTCTTTAAAGCTGATTACATCAAGCCAAAATGTTTATGTTGATTTAATTAAAAATGAAGAGTCTGTATCTGCTTGTAAAGAACAAAAAAATCAGTTAGGAAACTCCATTTCAGGTATTGTTTTATTCTGTTGTTTTTTAATGAGAAGCTAGAGAGGTGTTTTTTTAAAAATCACCCTAAGGAATAATTTAAAAAAATTTCTAGTAGTTGCCTTTTAAATTCATGAAATGAATTTTTATTTGGACAATCCTATTTTATCTTATTGTACCTGAAATTAATGTTATATTAATTTGTTCTGGCCATTTTATCTATTGTTACATATGTGAAATTACATTAATGGATAGGGTACTTTTTTTAAAAAAAAAAGACAGTACTACTTTAATCTGTATCTGACAATTTTGAAGTGAACAATAGGGAACAAATAGATATGATGACCACTGCCACCCTTAACAATTAAATTCTAAACTGTCTGGGGTCCATTAGTTATACTTACAGGAGACCTCAGAGAGCACTATGAAGATGATATCACTAGTTAAAGTGGACAGTTAAAGGCTCTCTAAATTAAAAATGACATTACCTCACCAGTTAAATTTGTATGCTAGCTTTGGTATATATCAAATTGAAAATAAAGCTGACACTGATGGCATCGTAAGCATTAACATATGTGAAACATTGTGCTAACAGCATTTCCTCTTCAACACTGATATTTTAGATGCCATTGATCAGCTTTGTGTACAAGCTTTGTGGGTTGGTTTTTTTTCAAAGACAAAGGAACAAAAAGAAGAAATACTCTCTTGAAGACAGCTTTGCCGATGCTTCATGTGATTAAAATGGCTTACAAAAGAGATTACAAAAATGGCTTGATGCTACAGTTGCCCTTCTGCCTTCAAAAATACTGTGAATGGAGATTGGTTTGCTCGTTCCATGCCTTAGATTAAAGGTGCTGCAAGTTTACTGATAAGAACAGTATTTCAGAGGGTTTTATCTCTCCTTTTATTGCTTATAAATGCCAGAAGAATACAGGAAGGTTTTATCCAAATTGTGAAATGTCTATTGAAAAGTCAAATAAAAGAAACAAGATTCCCAGTTTCTAATAATAATAATAATAATAATAATAATAATAATAATAATAATAATAATAATAATTTAATAATAATGTATTAGATTTGTATGCCACCCCTCTTCAAAGACTCGGGGCAGCTCACAACATTAATGGCAATACAATACAATACAGTACAAATCTAATATTAAAAAATTAAAAAACTAATTTAAAATACATTATCATGAAAAACATCTGCTACACAGTTATGCACACAAGTAGCCATTGAAGTAGCCAGCAACTTGAAACAAAAACTCTCTGAGATTATAAAGGTAAAGGTTTCCATTGCACAAGGGTGGGCAGCAGGCAGGACAGGGTGGAACGCAGTTCCACCGGCAGAAATGAAAATGCGTGCGCAGCTCCAGCTGATCAGCAGTTGTCACTTCCTCAATTACTGGTCTTGGCTTGGCTCTCCTTTTTTCCCCCTGCTGCTGCTGCTTCTGTGCCCTTGCTTTTTTCCTCTTTCCTGGGATGAGCTTCCCTCTCTCCTGCATGGCTCCCTTACAGCCTCACGCGGCCACCTCCTGCCTTAGGTGAAAGCAGATGGCGTGAGTGGAAGCAGCGCTGGCAGTATTTATCCTTCTGGCAGCAACCATTCGCCTAGCTACCCAGCCTGAGGCGGGGGGGGGGCAACCCAGGAAGGAGAGCACGAGAAACACAAAGCAAATTGTCACCCCAGCGAGCGACACTGGTAAGGTTGTAAGTCAAGGACTTAACAATTCACTTGAACAATGATTGCTCAAGCCACTCCCATCTGATCACATGGCCAGCAAGCCACTCCTACCAAGTCACATGACCATTAAGTCACACCCACAAAATAAGCCACACCCCACCTCCTTTTGATTCCTTTTATTTTTACAGAAAAGGATACCGCAGTGGCACTGCAAGCAAAAGTAGGTGGGGAATCTCACGATGGGATTCTGGGGGTGGGGCTTTGATGTCATGGAGACTACTTCCTGGCTGGCGGAAATGGGGAAGAAGTACTCTCTGTGACGTCAAAGCCCCGCCCCCGGAATCCCTTCGTGGGATTCCCCACCTCCTTTTGCTTGCGGCGCTGCAAGGAAAAGGAGGTGGGAAATCCCACAATGGGATTCCCCCACTCTCCTCCCAGGCGGCAGCGTTTCGCGGTGTTTGAGCGAATGTGGAACCCGAACCCGAACTTTACCCAAACTTTTTTAAAAGTTCAGGTTCGGGTTCAGCCTGCCGAACACTGCAAAGTTGGGCACAAACCCGAACTTTGCAAGTTAAGTTCACCCAACACCAATCACAATGGTTTGGTTCTGCAACCCAGCAAAACTGACACAAACTTCAGAGGATGATCAGAACTGTAGAAAAACTGTAGAAAAAACAAAAACTGCCTTTCATTGAGGATCTGTAGATTGCATGAGTCAAAAAGAGGGCTGTGAAAATATTTACTGATCTCTTGCATCCTGGACATAAACTGTTTCAACTCCTATCCCCAAAATGTCACTACAGAGCACTGCACACCAAGACAACTAGACACAAGAACAGTTTTTCCTGAACACCATCACTCTGCTAAACAAATAATTTCCTCAACACTGTCAAACTATTTACTAAGTCTGCACTTCTATTTCTACTAGTTTTTTCTTGTCATTTCTATCCAGGGCGGACCACCATTCCCGGCCCTACCGGAATGGGCTGGGAGCTTCTGTGCATGTACGCAAGGACACGTGCATGCAAGATTTCTGTTTTTTCATTTCTGCACATGCGCAAAAATGAAAAACCTGGAAACAGGCAAAAATAATTTAAGTGGCCACCCACACTGCTGCTGTTCACCTCCGTTCGCCCCTCACTCTCGGGGCAAATGGCAGCAGCATTGGGGGGGAGCCGGAGTGAGTACAGGTGGTGGGGGAAAGCCGGTGTGAGCGCGGGTAGTGGGGGGAAGCCATGGGGCAGGGCAAGCAGAGGTCCCCTACATTGCCACCACCAGAACTGCATCCCCCCCTGTATCTATCTATCTATCTATCTATCTATCTATCTATCTATCTATCTATCTATCTATCTATCTGTCTGACACAATACAGACAGATAACAAAAAAGAAGAGGTACATGACAGTCTATTCAATATTTACATTGGTTGTTCCCTTCCCCCCCCTCTATTGATTTTCCAATATCTGTTTGAGTTTTAATTTATTTATACTTTTTCCTTCATACTTTCTAGCCTTTAATCTTGGTTCTCCTCGCTATCCAATTATATATATTATAAGGCTGAGTCATTCTTGAAGTCGTGAGGATAAAACCTTTGGCAGTCGGTAGAATTAGCCTGCAATACTACATTCTAACCTCTTTGCCACCATGGTTCCAATGTATAAAATACATATAGAAGATCACGAACTTCGCTTCCCAATACTTCTAGTTAAAAAGAATAGAAGGTAACATAAAATTACCCTGTTACGGAACATTTAAAATCTGCTACACTATAGTACACAACATTACAGTACAAAACACTATAATGATGATATACAATATTCTGGCTTAGAAAGTAGAAATTTTCTTTATCTTTTCTATCAATTATAATTCAAATAGACAAAAATAAAATAAACATTCTGTTAAATGAGGGTTTTTTCCCCTTGAATAGAGCTTAGTGTACTTGTTAATTGCAAGATGATGAAAGAATGTAAGAAATTATTGTCATACAATTATTTTTCCACTGGTAAATGGAGCATCCTAGGATCCCCATGTTTCAATCTGAAAGGATTTTTTCCCAGGGTTTCATTACTATCATTAATTGCATTGATACATTTTGGGAAAGTGTCTGTTTGGATAAAATACAAACCTGAAAATAGAAATACCAATTATAAAAATCAGTATTCAACAAGAAATTTGGAGAGGCATTTTTTTAAAATGCAAGGTCTAGCAATAGGCCAGAAATATTGCTTTAGAACAGGAATAGAGCTTAGAGCAATCTTGATCGATTTAGAATCAGATCTGTTGGCATTATAATTCCCAGAATTCTCTAGCTACCATGACTTCCAGAATTATGGGAGAATTATAGAAGTTGCAGTTCTAAATAATTGGCCTGGGATGGACCATTTAAATGGAAACAGTTTAGCCTTTGGTACTTTACAAAGATTTTAGGAGTTGTGTTACCAATGTCTACAGCTTCAATACCAACATGGCTCCATCTCAACGTACTATGAGTTGTTGTCTCTGAAAATATTAAACTCTTGGTCATTTGGAGGCCAAGCAGAGAACAGTTTGAAGAAAGATATATTTGATTAATGTCCTGTCAAATTCCTGGAAGCAATAACACTAACATTCTTCATCTTATTTACAAGTTTTCCAAGTTTCTTAGATGAAATTGTCAAGGCTGGCATTTGACCTTCTAGTGACACTCAAAGAATAGCTAATGAAGGTTGCAGCAGAATCACTAAAAGAATAATTCTAGTAAATATTCAAGAAGAAGATCAGCAATGTCAAACAAGTGATTTATAACCAGAACCTGCCCATGTACCTTTCTACCATATGCATTATTTAAATACTTTTTAATGCCTGTGAAAGAGTGAAACAACAATTTATACCACATGAATATATTATAGGAAGGATATTATCTAAGATTAATGTCTGAAACTTTGAAATTTCAGAAGTTAAGGCTAGCTACATATTCTCCAAATTGTTTTTGGTCTTAGATGCAAATATATATATTTTCTAAATACCTAGGAAACTTTTGTGAGAAGGCCACATATGAGTTAGACAAAGCATTGTGCTATTTGGAGAATGGTGTAGTGGCCTTAGAATAAGACCTGGTATAACTGCCTTGCAACTGCCTTGTAATGTCCACATTCGTATGAAGGACTTCAGGATAGTGAAAATAGGTGGACTAGGGTGATTGAGCTTGGGCGGTTGTGTGTTCCTGAACATTTGGTCATTTGTGACTTCTTTGCACTATGCTACTGGAAATTTTGGGGTGTTTAGCATGTCAAACAGGGAAACTTTTTAATGCCTTGCTCTGGAGGCTTCCAGGACATTTGGTGTGAAGGCCTGGCCAAGTCAACACTACCTCATGAAGAACCAAGTCAGGCATGCTTGGTCAACTTGGTCAGCACAACATTTGAGGAAACCGTTCTACAGGAATCTTGTGACAAATACAGTATTCTTCTGTACAAGCATCTGTCAGCTATCCACAATAGAGTAATTTGCATTTATTTTCCTTAATCATATAAATCATACTAAAAATCCATATTGTCTCCTGAATTCTAATACAATGACAATGTTACTTGTATTCATTTGTTGTTAGAAACTTTACATGTGATAACATTTTCAAAAAATAAAAACTTCTGCAAATCAAATTTAGAATTGAAGGATTTTTATAATGCTTGACAATTTCACAACCATACAAGCAGAACAAAGATGATTCCCCAACCTTCAGATTCATCTGTATAAATACAGTGGAACCCCGACTTACGAGTTTAATTGGTTCCGGAAGGAGGCTCGCACGTCGAACAGCTCGTATGTCGAAACATTGTTTCCCATAGGAAACAATGTAAAAGCGATTAATGCGTGCAAGCCCGAGGGCTGAGGGGAAAAGACGTCGGCTGAAGCGGGGAAGTTCGCCAAGAGGCAGCAGAAAAGCCGCGCGTGTCTTTTAAAACATCGGAGCCGGCATGGGGAGGCTCTCAATCAACCCCCGAGTCCGGGTTCGGGGCTCGGAGGCTGATTAAAAGCCTCCCCGTGCCGGCTCTGATGTTTTAAAACACACGCGCGGCGTTTCCGCTGCCTCCTACAGCGGGGGGCGTGTGTTTTAAAACATCGGAGCCAGCATGGGGAGGCTCTCAATCAACCCCCGAGTCCGGGTTTGGGGCTCGGAGGCTGATTAAAAGCCTCCCCGTGCCGGCTCTGATGTTTTAAAACACACGCGCGGCGTTTCCGCTGCCTCCTACAGCGGGGGCGTGTGTTTTAAAACATCGGAGCCGGCATGGGGAGGCTCTCAATCAACCCCCGAGTCCGTGTTTGGGGCTCGGAGGCTGATTAAAAGCCTCCCCGTGCCGGCTCTGATGTTTTAAAACACACGCGCGGCGTTTCCGCTGCCTCCTACAGCGGGGGGCGTGTGTTTTAAAACATCGGAGCCAGCATGGGGAGGCTCTCAATCAACCCCCGAGTCCGGGTTTGGGGCTCGGAGGCTGATTAAAAGTCTCCCCGTGCCGGCTCTGATGTTTTAAAACACACGCGCGGCGTTTCCGCTGCCTCCTACAGCGGGGGCGTGTGTTTTAAAACATCGGAGCCAGCATGGGGAGGCTGTCAATCAACCCCCGAGTCCGGGTTTGGGGCTCGGAGGCTGATTAAAAGCCTCCCCGTGCCGGCTCTGATGTTTTAAAACACACGCGCGGCGTTTCCGCTGCCTCCTACAGCGGGGGCGTGTGTTTTAAAACATCGGAGCCAGCATGGGGAGGCTCTCAATCAACCCCCGAGTCCGGGTTTGGGGCTCGGAGGCTGATTAAAAGCCTCCCCGTGCCGGCTCTGATGTTTTAAAACACACGCGCGGCGTTTCCGCTGCCTCCTACAGCGGGGGCGTGTGTTTTAAAACATCGGAGCCGGCATGGGGAGGCTCTCAATCAACCCCCGAGTCCGGGTTTGGGGCTCGGAGGCTGATTAAAAGTCTCCCCGTGCCGGCTCTGATGTTTTAAAACACACGCGCGGCGTTTCCGCTGCCTCCTACAGCGGGGGCGTGTGTTTTAAAACATCGGAGCCGGCATGGGGAGGCTGTCAATCAACCCCCGAGTCCGGGTTTGGGGCTCGGAGGCTGATTAAAAGCCTCCCCGTGCCGGCTCTGATGTTTTAAAACACACGCGCGGCGTTTCCGCTGCCTCCTACAGCGGGGGCGTGTGTTTTAAAACATCGGAGCCAGCATGGGGAGGCTCTCAATCAACCCCCGAGTCCGGGTTTGGGGCTCGGAGGCTGATTAAAAGCCTCCCCGTGCCGGCTCTGATGTTTTAAAACACACGCGCGGCGTTTCCGCTGCCTCCTACAGCGGGGGCGTGTGTTTTAAAACATCGGAGCCGGCATGGGGAGGCTCTCAATCAACCCCCGAGTCCGGGTTTGGGGCTCGGAGGCTGATTAAAAGCCTCCCCGTGCCGGCTCTGATGTTTTAAAACACACGCGCGGCGTTTCCGCTGCCTCCTACAGCGGGGGCGTGTGTTTTAAAACATCGGAGCCGGCATGGGGAGGCTCTCAATCAACCCCCGAGTCCGGGTTTGGGGCTCGGAGGCTGATTAAAAGCCTCCCCGTGCCGGCTCTGATGTTTTAAAACACACCCCCCCGCTGTAGGAGGCAGCGGAAACGCAGCGCGTGTGTTTTAAAACATCAGAGCCGGCACGGGGAGGCTTTTAATCAGCCTCCGAGCCCCAAACCCGGACTCGGGGGTTGATTGAGAGCCTCCCCATGCCGGCTCCGATGTTTTAAAACACACGCCCCCGCTGTAGGAGGCAGCGGAAACGCCGCGCGTGTGTTTTAAAACATCAGAGCCGGCACGGGGAGGCTTTTAATCAGCCTCCGAGCCCCAAACCCGGACTCGGGGGTTGATTGAGAGCCTCCCCATGCCGGCTCTGATGTTTTAAAACACACGCCCCCGCTGTAGGAGGCAGCGGAAACGCCGCGTGTGTGTTTTAAAACATCAGAGCCGGCACGGGGAGGCTTTTAATCAGCCTCCGAGCCCCAAACCCGGACTCGGGGGTTGATTGAGAGCCTCCCCATGCCGGCTCCGATGTTTTAAAACACACGCCCCCGCTGTAGGAGGCAGCGGAAACGCCGTGCGTGTGTTTTAAAACATCAGAGCCGGCACGGGGAGGCTTTTAATCAGCCTCCGAGCCCCAAACCCGGACTCGGGGGTTGATTGAGAGCCTCCCCATGCCGGCTCCGATGTTTTAAAACACACGCCCCCGCTGTAGGAGGCAGCGGAAACGCCGCGCGTGTGTTTTAAAACATCAGAGCCGGCACGGGGAGGCTTTTAATCAGCCTCCGAGCCCCAAACCCGGACTCGGGGGTTGATTGAGAGCCTCCCCATGCCGGCTCCGATGTTTTAAAACACACGCCCCCGCTGTAGGAGGCAGCGGAAACGCCGCGCGTGTGTTTTAAAACATCAGAGCCGGCACGGGGAGGCTTTTAATCAGCCTCCGAGCCCCAAACCCGGACTCGGGGGTTGATTGAGAGCCTCCCCATGCCGGCTCTGATGTTTTAAAACACACGCCCCCGCTGTAGGAGGCAGCGGAAACGCCGCGCGTGTGTTTTAAAACATCAGAGCCGGCACGGGGAGGCTTTTAATCAGCCTCCGAGCCCCAAACCCGGACTCGGGGGTTGATTGAGAGCCTCCCCATGCTGGCTCCGATGTTTTAAAACACACGCCCCCGCTGTAGGAGGCAGCGGAAACGCCGCGCGTGTGTTTTAAAACATCAGAGCCGGCACGGGGAGGCTTTTAATCAGCCTCCGAGCCCCGAACCCGGACTCGGGGGTTGATTGAGAGCCTCCCCATTCCGGCTCCGATGTTTTAAAAGACACGCGCGGCTTTTCTGCTGCCTCCTGGCGAACTTCCCCGCTTTAGGAGGCAGCGGAAAAGCCGCTTATTTTTTCTTGCTTATTTTTTCCCGCCACTCGCAGCGAAAGTGCCCCGGTTTTTTTGCCGCCCCCCCCCCGCCTCTCGCAGCAAGTTCTTGTCCGGGCGTTTTTTTTTGCCCCCCCCCCCCCGCCCGCCTCGCAGCAAGTGCTTGTCCGGGCGTTTTTTTTTGCCGCCCCCCCCCCCGCCCGCCTCTTGCAGCAAGTGCTTGTCCGGGTGTTTTTTTTGCCCCCCCCCCCCGCCCGCCTCGCAGCAAGTGCTTGTCCGGGCGTTTTTTTTTGCCGCCCCCCCCCGCCCGCTTCTGCACCCCCAGCAGAAGCCAAGGACTCACCAAGAGCTGGATATTGTACTGAGAAGAGCCGGCCTGGCTTGCTTTGCTTCGGAGAAATAAAGCGTCACGCCCCCCTGACGCTTTTGGCGGCAAAAGAGCCCAGCATCGCTTCGGAAGCCGCCGAAAGCGTCAGAGGGGCGTGACGCTTTATTCGGCTCTGCATCAGCTCGGAAGCAAAGCAAGCCAGGCCGGCTCTTCTCGGCTCGTATCCCGAATGGAAGCTCGTGAGTCGAACAAAAATTTCTCTACTCTCCCAGCTCGTATCTCGAGTAGCTCGTAAGTAGAGCTGCTCGTATGTCGGGGTTCCACTGTAGTCAATTTGTTTTTACAGATGTAAAAATCCCAAATAATATACTCTTGTCTGCAACAGATTCTGTACAGTTTCTAGTCTAACAAAATCAAACATTTCATGACAGTTGTATGGCACATTTAGCTGTGCAAATATGTAGACAGGGAAAGGGGAATTGAAAAAAGCCAATGGCTTAGGATTCTCATACTAAAAGGATGGAATCCATCAATTACAAATTTCTGGAATCAGAACTAGTACTTGGTGTTTATTATGAGGAATGAACTTCTAGTGAATTAACATGACTTAAACTATTGCATGAGAACTCCAAAATATGATTACAGATCATCTCCATATTTCTATTAAAAAAGGCACTTTGCGAAGATGAAGTTTAAGATTTAGAAACAAAGCAGGAGAATATGTGGTTCTAACTTGCAAGTAGTGGCATTATTGGAAAAGACAGGAGAAGCAGCTTGCATCTCCCTCTGGAATTGGTACCAGTTCCACTCCATAAGTTTGTCATTAAAAAAATGCTGTGCCAGCATTAGAAACATTGGCATTCCTCAAAGGAGACTAAATGTGTCACTTCAACAACATACCCAGACAGGGTTGGCATCCATCCTAGAAGGCTGAGCCTACAAGTGTGGCTCTCTCAGCCAGCAAAATCATTGCTCAGTTATTGCTACCCAGTGGCGTGGCAAATATTTTACAACATTATAGCTCTACAGGATCTATGAGAGCATAGCCATACAAATATGTAGCAAAGCACTACTTAAAGCTTTGGTGTTTTGTGTGATAAGCAGCAATGGCATTTTGGAAAGAAAGAGAAACAAAATCTAACTACTTGTGGTTTGCACTTGGGTTCATGCCCAGATTATGGTAAATAAACATAACCAAGCAATCACATTTGCACTCCTTGGATTCTCCTGAGAATTCAGACTTCCATGTTTTTAGAAGCTCCAGCACTGCAAAATATCTGAGTTTTAAAACAAGGCAGCAGCATATGCCTTGTTATTATGTGGAAAGTAGCTAAAGGGCAATATAGAGATCTCTCCCCTTATTTTCCAATTCTTCAATCAGTGGGTGAACATGCTGCTACTAGACAGTCCTAATTTTATGGTTCAGCAATGCAACGGCTGGGAAAAGTTCCCACTAGACTTATGAAAGAATACAGAGTTCCTCTAAACTCTCGTCTATGAACTTTTCTCACTTGGAAAGTTAAGGTTTTGTATAAAGGGCAGGCAATCATGCATTCTCTGTCTCCCCCTTTGCCAATCTTTCCAACCTGGTTTCCTCCAGATGTGTTGGACCCCAACCTCATAATTTCATAATCCTTAAATAGAATAGCATCTGGAGCACACCAAAATTATTAAACACTGCTCTATATTCACTCAAGTTTAAAGCACTGTAAATTAAGTAATGTGGTATCTATGAATACTAAATGTATTTTTGGATTCTTGCATGACCACCTTGATGTGCAACCACTACTCCACTCCCTTCCCATTGTCCTCCCTTCCCTTCACTCTCCCTCTCACACTATCTCCTTCCCCCCCTTTCATAAAAAGCATAGTGGACTGTGAAATTTGAATAAAACACAGTAATGCCTTCACATTACAGTTAGAAGTACAGTGGAACCCCGACATAAGAGCTGCTCTACTTAAGAGCAACTCGAGATAAGAGCTGGGAGGGGAGAGATATTTTTGTTCTACTTACAAGCCCAAATTCGAGATACAAGCGCCAAGGAGCTGTCTCCTGAAGCCAAACGCTAACTTCCGCGTTCGGCTTCAGGAGACAGCTGCGAAGCGGCACGTGTGTTTTAAAAGGTTGCAGCCGGCCTGGGGGGCTCGGGGGGGGTGCTTGCAGCTTTCTTTCTTGCTCTTTTTCTTTCTCTCTTTTACCTTCCCTTCCTCTATTTCTTCTTTTCTTTCTCCTTCCCACCTTCTTCCCTCCCTCCCTTCACTCATTCCTCTCTTACTCTCCCCTTTCATAAGTTTCCTTGCTTCCTTCCTCTGTTCCTGTCCCTTCCCCCTTTCTTTCTTTCTTTCTTTCTTGCTTTCTTTCTTGCTCTTTTTCTTTCTCTCTTTTACCTTCCCTTCTCTATTTCTTCTTTTCTTTTTCCTTCCCACCTTCTTCCCTCCCTCCCTCCCTTCACTCATTCCTCTCTTACTCTCCCCTTTCATAAGTTTCCTTGCTTCCTTCCTCTGTTCCTGTCCCTTCCCTCTTTCCTTCCTTCCTTCCCACCCTCCGTCCATTCATTCACCCATTCCTCTCTTGATCGCTTAAAGCCGGTCCCTGGTGCAAAAAGGGTTGGGGACCTCTGTCCTACAGGATTGGGTGGCAGAGAAGTTGAACATATGTAAATTTAAAAGTTTAAGAAAGTTTACAAGTTAAGTGAAAGAAACTTCATTATTCATTTATATGTACATGTACATTTCTTCATTAAAAACATGTCTTTCTGCATAATTTAGACTAACTTTGTGAGTTTTTTGAGGGCTGGAACCAATTAAAATTATTTACATTAATTCCTATGGGGAAAAGTCGTTCGAGATAAGAGCTGCTCGACTTAAGAGCCCAGGTCCGGAACGAATTAAACTCGTATCTCGAGGTACCACTGTATTAACTTACCAAGCTTTAACATGGTGATGAAAAACTATGTAGCAGACTGTTTCATGAATATTTTAATTTTAAACATTTCTTCTCTAGGTTCTGCCACCACCATTTCCCCTTATAGAGTAGAATAGAATATTTTTTTTTTTATTGGCCAAGTGTGATTGGACACCCAAGAAATTTGCCTTTGGGGCATATGCTTTCAGTGAACATTAAAATGAAAACAAATACATTTATCAAGAATCATAAGATTCAACACTTTTTTAGTGATAATCATAAAGGAACATTTACATTGTTTTTTTTCTTGGGAAAAAGTTCAATTTTTATGAGAAATAAGAAATTCTCACAAATATAGGAATTTCAAAAATTGTCAAACTATACAGTTTGGAGTAGATAAGAGCTCTCCAACTCAACCTGGTAAAGTTAAGTCTTTCTGGAAAATTCACATGTCTTTATTATTCCAAATTAAGTCCCAAGAATGAAGGTGCCATCTGGAAAATATTAGTTATTTATAACTTGTTTACTTTTCCAGTTCATTGCAAAATCTTAGTTTAGGCCAATTTCTGCTGTTCAAAACATAATTGAAATTGTAGTTATATTTTATTGGATATTATAGTATACCTCAAAAAGAACATGGCATTATCTAATAACAGTTATTTTAAATTTTATTAAAATAGTGGAATTAATTACTATTTACTTTTCCATTCATCTAATCAATAATATAATAATTCATTACCATTGTTAAAATATTCACTAAGGCTGCATTACTATTACTATTAGCTTTTTCATCATTCCTATCACTCATCGTCTCCCACTTAGGACTATATGACTGTATCTGGTTATTTGTATCCTTATAAATTGTATTAATATTGATTGTTTCCTGATTGCTTATTTGTACCCTATGACAATCATTAAGTGCTGTACCTCATGATTCTTGGTAAATGTATCTTTTCTTTTATGTACACTGAGAGCATATGCACCAAAGACAAATTCCTTGTGTCTCCAATCACACTTGCCCAATGAAGAATTCTATTCTATTCTATTCTATTCTATTCTATTCCAATGCCTGTTCTGTCGGGCTCTCTGGTAGAATCCTCCCAAAAATTCACAGGTACAAATTTCAGACACACACACGTTTGAAAATTCAAAACAATGTTCTTTATAATGAAAATTCACTTAAACTAAGCCCTCTTTTGGTATAGCAAAGAGCACTTGTCTCCAAACAAACTGGTAATTTATACAAGTCTCTTATCAGTCCTGTGATACTTAGCTTGCAGCTGTGAGGCAATTCACAGTCCTTCTTTCACAAAGTGAACCACATTTTGCCCTGGTTTAGTTTCAAAGCAGGGAAAAATCAGCACACACAAAGATCAAAGTCAGCAAAGCAGTCATGAAACACAACGATCAGATAATCCTCCACAATGGCCAAACCCACAGGCTGCTATTTATAGCAGCCTCACTAATTACCACAGCCCCACCCAACCACAGGTGGCCTCATTTTCTTTGATAATAATCTCTCAGTTGTTGCTGCCTATGCATCGCTCTCCGCATGCGTGGCTGTATCATTAACTCTTGTTCTGAATCCAAGGAGGAGCTAGATAATTGATCTCCTTCTGAGCTGTCTGCCACACTCTCCTCCTCCCTGTCACTCATGTCTTCTTGGTCAGCAGATTCCACCGGGGGCAAAACAGGCCTGCAGCATGTGGATGTTTCCCCCACACCCACAGTCCTTGGGGCAGGAGCTGGGTCAGAGCTAACCACAACAATGCCTAGTGAAAGAACTTCTCATTGCTTCCCAACATTGATAACTTTTAGATGTATGAATCTTAAAGTCAAATTGGCTGTGGAATTCTGGAATTTGAAGTCCTCATATCTGGAATTGGCCAAGATTGGGACACAGTGCATGAATAATCCTTCAATGTCCTTTTGTTTTAAGTTCATTGCCCTTCCCCTCTCTTGTTCTTGTTTGAACAGAGATGGCTCTCTTATGTGTTTCTCATGCCTTACTTATTCAGAACATTTTTTGGCTGAAGAAAATAACCACAGAAAAAAATCTAACAAATTAAGAAATCAGCAAAGAAAAGATGCCAATTACATTGGTATTACTTTTTTTCTTTTAAAAACGTTGCTGCCTTTTGTATGTTCTCATATGCATTTCAGACTTTTGAAATTCCTTTATTTATTTAGCTTCATCGATCATCTCTTTGGATACAATCCATGTTTGGGAAGGCAAGAAGAGCCAAACTGTCAGCATGCATTAAAGCTATATAATGTAGTTTATAGAAATTTCCCTCTAGGGTAATCAGGTAACGATAATCTATAAATGGAGCAGAATGATTGATAGGTAGATAAAGAATCCCACCAAGTAACACTATAGGCCATTAAAGCCAATAGCTAAGCACACAAAAGATTGTACTGCTCCACAGCTTTTACTTGGATTCAAATCCTATAATGAACTCCCTGTGAGCCGACCCAGAATATACAAAGACTTGGCCACCTGCATACATCATTAGCATGAATTAATAGCTTCCTCTGTATACTTCCACAGTCAGTTTTTCTGGCATTCATGCAGTCTGCAACATTTAGATAGCATTCTTTGAAATGCAAATTTATTTCCACCATCAAAGCTTTTTTTAAAGGTCAGATACTTTTAATCACAATAGCAAGAGTACATAAAGAAATATATTAGTTTTCATCTAGATTACTTTTATAGAGAATATAAAAAGTAGGTAAAGCCACATTGCTCCATATTTATTGAAAAGTATTGGTCCTTTTCTATGATTGCTAGAATGTTCCTGGGTACAATCTGAAGTGCAGACTGTCCTCTTTAAAGCACTTCATGACTTAATATGGGACCTTGGAGGTCTTCTAGTCCAATTGCTTCAGTAAGTGATCCTATACTATCTCAGGCAAAAAGTTGTGCAGTCTCTTCTTTAAAACCTCCAATGTTAAAGTACCCACAACTCCTAGAGACAAGTCATTCCACTGATTAATTGGGTCCGAGTTACTTGAAGTGAGAAATTCTCTCTTTCTACCTTTCCAATCCAATCTAGCACAATGGACGGTCTTCAGGTCCATCAGTTAAAAAATGTTGGCTGGTAGAGAGCAGGAAGTCTGCCTTCTCTGTCCTGGCCTGCTATTCTTTTGGAAGGCCATGAAGATCTAGCTTAATGCCTGGGCTTGCAGTCTTGAGCAAAGTAGTGTTCATTTACTTTCTCTACCAGTTTGCAATTGTGAGTTTTGCATGCATTTTGCTCAAGTGCATGGCTTGCATGAATGCGCATGATTTCAAAACATGCCTAGAGCCAGGGCAGTGGGGGTGGGCAGGTGGGTGGAGTCAGCCTCAGGTCGCCACTACGGCTCAGGTCAACGCTACCAGTTTGCTTGAATCGGTCCAAACTGGTTGAATGCTACCTCTGGTTTTGAGTATGTGTACAGCTCTATTGTCTAGTTATGTTAATACTAATATATTATAATAATATTTGCTATTTGTATTTTTCATTGTGTTTTAACTATTTTCATCTTTGTTCCCCACCCAGAGTTACTGGTTTAAGATGGGTGTCTGTTCAAATTGAAAAACAAGTAAACAGACAAATAAATAATAACTTCTCTGGAAAATGGATCAAAATGGAAAGATGTATGCAAGGACTTATTCCTTCCATACTTTTTCAGTGCAGATGTTATGACCAGATGAAGAAAAAATTATTTTCGTTGAATGAAGAACAGCATGAAAAAGTCAGTGAGGGTTTCTGCCAGCTCAAAAATCTGTGTGCCACAGTAATTGAGGAAAAGGGCACGCTTGGGGCCGCTGTCGGCGTCTTTCATGCTGGCCGCTTCCAAAAATATTTCAAACTTCTCCATGTAGGCTGTCCAGGTCATTCTTTCTGGGTCGAAGAATTCAGGTGGCTGGACTACCGATGGAGTAGCCATGATAGCACACAGAGGGTCGGTCTCCTTGTCGCCAATGTAATAACTCTCAAAGCAAGGTTGAATCAAGCAAGGTTTATTTCGCTAACAGGACAAGGAAGTCAATTCAGTCAAGAAGCAATGGAGTATTGAGAGCTCTATACCAGCGTTTCCCAACCGGTGTGCTGCGGCACACTAGTGTGCCGCGAGACATCGTCAGGTGTGCCGCGGCGAGAGGCGGCAGAGGAGAGTGGGCGGATCGGGCGGGCAATGGGGCAGGGCGGAGAAGCCAGGGGCGCGTTTGGCCGGAGGCACCTACTGCTGCACCTCCCTGCCCCTGCCTCCCCACGGTGCCGCCGGCCAAACGTGCCCCTGGCTTCTCCGCCCTGCCCCATTGCCCGCCCGATCTGCCCACTCTCCTCCGCCGCCACCTCCTGCCTTGGGGTGAGCAATCCGGGAGTCCGGGACTGTGTGGCTTTGCGCCATGAAGAGAAAATGGCCGACTTTTCCCTGCTGCCGTTTTCTCTTCATGGTGCAAAGCCACACAGTCCCAGACTCCCGGATCGCTCGCTTCTCCGGTCAGCAAAGCCATCTGCCCAGGAAAGCGCCGCGCTGGCCGGAGAAGCGAGCGATCCGGGAGTCTGGGACTGTGTGGCTTTGCACCATGAAGAGAAAACGGCAGCAGGGAAAAGTCGGCCGTTTTCTCTTCATGGCGCAAAGCCACACAGTCCCGGACTCCCGGATCGCTCGCTTCTCCGGCCAGCGCGGCGCTTTCCTGGGCAGATGGCTTTGCTGACCGGAGAAACGAGCGATCCGGGAGTCCGGGACTGTGTGGCTTTGCGCCATGAAGAGAAAACGGCAGCAGGGAAAAGTCGGCCGTTTTCTCTTCATGGCGCAAAGCCACACAGTCCCGGACTCCCGGATCGCTCGCTTCTCCGGTCAGCAAAACCATCTGCCCAGGAAAGCGCCGCGCTGGCCGGAGAAGCAAGCGATCCGGGAGTCCGGGACTGTGTGGCTTTCGGCCGGGCTAACGGGAGGCGGCGTGAGGCCGGGAGCTGGGGACGTCTGGGAGGGCGAGGAGGCTGATGGCTGCTGTGCACTTCACTCTCTCTCCGGCTCTCTCTCGCTCTTTCTTTTTCTCTCTGTTGCTGGCGTGGTGAACGAGAGAGAAAGAGAGAGAGAGAAAAAGGAGGGGAGAGAGAATGAGAGAAAGAAAGCAAGAGAAAGAGAGGGAAAGAAAGCAAGAGAGAGAGAGAAAGAAAGGGGGGAAGGAGGGAGAGGGAAAGACATAGAGGGAGGGAAGGAGGGAGAGAGAAAGAGAGCAAAAAAGAGAGGAAGAAAGAAAGAAAGAGGGATGGAGAGAAAGAAGGGAAGGAAGGAAGAGAGAGAAAGAGGGAGGGAGAAATAGAGTGAAATGGAGGAAGAGATTTTTTTTTGTCCAAACTTTTCTTTAGCCCCCCCGCCCCCCCCCTTCAGTGTTCCCCAGAATTTTGAAAACATGAATAATGTGCCGCGGCTCAAAAAAGGTTGGGAAACACTGCTCTATACAATGACAGTTCTCCTATTTATACAATCTAGCCCAGCAACAGGCAGTTTTACAAAGATACATTTTAAGCACCAAAAGAAGGCAACCAATCAACATGCAATAAACAAATCTGAACTTTTGACTTTTACCCTGTCTGGGTAGGTCACCCAGGCAAATATCTAACAGTATGAATGTAATTTCCAAGTTTACTGTGTAAACTTGTGTTCAGAATAAAGAGAATAGAATATAATACAACAGAATACAACAGAAAACAATAGAATAGTATTCTTTCTTGGCCAGGTGTGATTGGACACACAAGGAATTTGTCTTTGGTGCATAAGCTCTTAATGTACATAAAATATATAAGTGATAAATCATGATGATAGTTACCATAAAAATGCATTCATCTTAAATCATGTACCACACTTAGTGATAGTCATAGGATAATAAATAAGCAATCAAAATCATACTGTGAAAGTAAATAAAACAATATGAATCATAAAGCATCAAGGTTATAGGAGATAAGTAATAGGAAGGATGAGAAGACTAATAGTAATACAGTCTTAGTAAATTGTTAGACATAAATTGTTTGTAGGAATTAATTATTTAGCAGAGTTGTGGCATGCAAGAAAATACTGTCCTTTTGTCTAGTTGTTGTGGTGTGCAGTGCTCTATATCGTTTTGAGGGTATACATTGAAACAATTTATGTCCAGGATGTGAGGGGTCTGTAGATATTTACACAGCCCTCTTTTAGTATACCACGATTGTAATTTACAATATTTAGGTTTCTAATGCCTGAAATAAAATGGGAAATTTCACAGAGGATGGAATAGGATTTCATACTTCTAATGTCACTTTTAGTTCTTAGTGTAATTTCCAGCAAAAATAATCCCCTACTTTCGTCAGGATTTAAATATGAGCATAGATAAATTCCACAACCCAAGGATTCTTTTCTGCCTTGAAATATACCTGTTGCACATAAAAATGCATATAAGCATTTGCACAAATACAGGCTGCCTTACTTTCTTCTAAGTAAATCTCACTGAAAGCAGAACCTTCATCTGAGTGGATTAAAAAAAGATTGCACTGCCAACCGCTTAATCTCATTATCTAAATTCTTCTAATAAAGTCCTAATATGTAATGCAGAAGACCAATGCTCTGCTTTAAACTTGCTGACACACATTAAAGCAGAATTAAATGGAACATGGCATTCATAATATTTTCTCTATAAAAATTAATCCTGTTCAGTAAAATTTACTGCTGCTTTCACTGCATGTGCTGTTTAAACTAAAATGTAAATATTATACAAAACATGACATAGAAATCTAAAGCCACTCAACCCAACTTCAACCTCTTTTTGTTTCATATATCATTCAAATATCACAAATTTTATGAGTAATGTGACTGTGTGATTTATATGAGCTTTTAGAAGTAAGTATGTGTTTGGAATGGGGGAAACAAAGACCAATAAAACTTCCCAGTAGCCTAAATGAAGGAGTAGCTTGCTAGCAAAGGTCAGTAATATGACACTAAGTGGAATGCCAGTTTACCATTAAAACTGCAGCATAGATGGATACGTATGATACAGCTTTGTGAATTACATAAGCATGTGCTATATCTATGATCTCTACAAACAGATACTTCACAAACACATTTAGTATATTCTATGTATATATATATCACCCTAGGAAGCAGTGTGTTGCTTCTGGTTCAGCCCAATTGTAAGAACTAGTAGCACCAGCGGTGGGAGACTCCACCTACTCATCTGGAACGCTCCACCCACTTGCCCAGAACATTCCACCCGCCTGCAGGAATGCTCCACACACCCACCGGGAACACTTCTGGGCATGCCCAGAAGTGTTGCACATGCACGAACCAGGAGATTAGAATCCACTATAGTGATATCTAGTCTTACAAACCCCTCGTCATACAAACTTTTCGAGATACAAACCCGGGGTTTAAGATTTTTTTGCCTCTTCTTCCAAACTATTTTCACCTTACAAACCCAAGCCGCCGCCACTGGGATGCCCCGCCTCCGGACTTCTGTTGTCAGCGAAGCGCCCGTTTTTGTGCTGTTGGGATTCCTCTGCTATTTATTTGCAATAGAAATTCTCTTTCTCCCCCTCTCTCCCCCTCCCTTCGAGTCAAGCAATCCTGGTGACTAGCTGGACAACTCACTGCAGTTTTCTTGAGAAAACTTCAGAAGTGCTTTGCCTTTGCCTCCTTCCTAGTGCTAAGAATATACGAAAAATGTATCTTTTTAAGCATTCTTTGGCTAATAGTGTGCAATCAGTTGCCATGATTTCTTTTCACAACTTCACTGAGCTTAATCTTCAATGAGATTTCCACAAAGACCTAATATCTGTTTTGCAAACTGAAAACAATTTAAATCAATTGGATAAATGGGAATTGATTTCAGAAAGAGTGGGGGGGGGGATTTAACAGAAGTGGTCTGCTCCAAATTAGATTTTAGTTTTGTTCAAACGGAGCCAGTCCTTTGCTTTGCATAGTAGAAGGGCAAGCTCAATTTCTTTGAGGGAGCTAAGTAAAGAACTTCAAACACATAACAATCCTAGGATTATTATTTCAAAATCAAGTCCCAATGATGCCATTCTCTGTTATTAGTTGTAACTAATATGCCCTTTAAAGGGATTCATAGGAGCTGACTTGCTTTCATTAGAATAAACTCCATCCCTTTTGTATCTGCAGACATTACCATGATGCGTATATAAAAGAGATGACACAAGTATTGTGATGCTGTATTGTGACCTCTCTACTTATTTAGATGGAAAATTTTGGAGTAAATTTTTCCAAATTTACAGATATAATATCTATGTCAGTGATGGCGAACCGTTTTTGGTTCGCATCCCAAAAGGGTGTGTGCGTTTGTGTGTTAGCGTGCATGCACAAGTCCACCCCTTTCCTCCTCCCATGCATGCACACACACCTGCGCTTGTGCACAGGCCTTTCTGAAGCCTGATAGGTGAAAAAAAAGAAGCTCAAACAGGCAAATTGAAAGTTTGGGAAAATGCTTATTTTACACATAAACATGCATAAAAACATGCATTTACACACATACACACACACACACACACACACACAAACCAGTTGTCCTTTACTTGTGAAAATCACATTTTAATGTCAGATGCCATATTTTCTACGAATGCAGAGCCAAAACAAAGTAATTTACATGCTTGATTGATCTATTTGTTACTTACATTTTCTGGACAAAAGGGTGTGATCAGATTCAAGATGAATTGCCATATGGCTTTTATAATGGTATGGGCAGTTTTGCTAAATTTTAAGAGTTTGGGGAAGAAATAGGAATAACAACATCATATAATAAAGCTTTTTAAAAGTATGCTTATTTAAGACAATATATTGCAGAAGTAGTTTTGAGGCAGGAGTATGAATTTTCTTTTAGGTTAGATCCTCATGTTTCTGCCTACAATTCTCAACCATGCAGTTGTCTTCAAAATATCTGGAAGAATCCAGATAAGTGAAGCACAGCACCACATGGTCAATTTTTGCAATAGAGGAAAGGGTCAAAGGTAAAGGAATCCCTCTGGATTTTACTCTGCTAGTTGTTTCCAACACTTTGGGGTGGTGCTAATCTTAATGGTCATTTCAAGCGCTGTCTGGAAACATTTTCATGGTCATGTGACCAGTATGATGTCATGGACTGCTGTTACCGTCCCACCAAAGTGGTGCCCATATATCTACTTGGATTTGATGCCTTCGAACTGATAGGTTGGCAGGAACTGATGCAAGAATGAGAGGTACCCCCAAATGGGTGCTTGGGTCTTGAAGCTGGGGTACTTCTTTCCCAATTGACCAGTGTCTTAACCACTGAGCTATCATGCTGCCCCAACAGAGGAAGATTAAATACAAAATTACCCCCAAGAACTAGGATGCATTAAAACTACTCAATATTATGGGGCGAGGATTAACATTTAATTTCAGGATCCCATCATCATCCCACTGTATGCTCTTAAAACTATTTCTTCTCATCAATATTTTTTTTTCTGTTCACTTTTGTCCAATTCTTGAAGATTTCCTAAATAGGTTCCTGCAGGTTTCTTAGCAAGTTTTTTTCAGAAGAGACTTGCCATTACCTCTTCCCTAGGGCTGAGAGACAAAGGTCTTTTCCTAGTGACTGGACCAAGGTCATCCAGCTGGCTTCAGGCCCTGGGTGGGACTAGAACTCATAAGACTCCTGATTTCTAGCCTAATGCCTTGACAGCTGTACTAAATTTGCTCTCTTGTCAATAATATGAGTTTACTGTATATTTATTTATTCAATTATATATTTATTTATTCAATTATATATTTATTTATTCATATATATATTTATTTATTCATATATATTCATATATTCATATATTCATATATTCATATATATATATATATATATATATATATATATATATATATATATATATATACACACACACACACACACACACACACACACACACACACACACACATTTTACAACAGCACGAAGCTTGGAACTTCAGCCTGATGATGGTGAATGTGATTTCACTGAAACGTTGCATAGACATGCAAAATATTACACAGGGCAAAACCCGAACTCAGAACAATCTACATATATATATATATGTATATATCAGTAATACAAGGCTATTCAAAAAGAATGACATGATTTCATGACTCATTGCTTCAGTCCTCAAGCATTGTCATATAAATGAGTCAGTGACCATTTGAAATAAGAGTTATGTGAGTTTTGAATGGCTGCAATGTAGTCATGTTGTTCTTCTGTCAACGTTCAGTTGCTTGTTTACCCTCGGAATGGCGAGTCCTCAGGAAAAGGCATTCTGCATTTTTGAGTTTGTGAAATAAAAGTTGATTGTGACTAGTACACTTGTGACTTGGATGGAGTTTTTTATTCTATATTATTTAGGCATATTACTGATAGGCCACAAACAGTTAGCAATATGGTCATGTAAAAAAAAAAAATTAGGGGGAATTCTTCCCTTTTGGCCAGATCTGAACTCACCAAAAACTTTCTGAGTAATGTGAAGAGAAGGACATAGATCCATGATGGCGAACCTATGGCACGCCTAAAACAGGTGGCACACAGAGCTGTATTGGAGGGCGTGTGTGACTTTGTCTTATTACAGCTCCAGCATGTATATGTGCACAGGCCAGCTAATTTTCGGCCTCGGCTGTTTCACCCTCCAGATGCTTCAGAGAAGCTTTAGGGAAGCAAAAAATTTTTCCAAGGCAAAAAAAAATCACCCAATGGACAAAGCTAAAGTTTGGAAAAACATACTTCCAGTTTGCTGTTGTGCTGTTTTTTGCACTCTGTAGGATTCAGGGAAGCTTCCTGAAGCCCCAGAGTGCAAAAAAGTGTGTAAAACATTTTTGCTTCTGCACATACACAGAAACTGTGTTGTAGCACTGTGCATGTGTGCACACGCAGAAGGGCATCCCTGAGTAAACCGGCAGTGAAGAAAACTGAAACCACCCCTGGGCATGACCATTATATACGACATCATATAAAAATTGATGGTACCAAATGTTTAGCTATAATGTCCCTGTCATTCTATTCAGGCCACAGTCTATGAAATTTCAGCGGATGCAGCTTTAAATTTTCTGTTTACAATGAGACTTAATAAAAAGAACAAAGAGATTCTCAGCAGCTCAGCCACTTTATGTCTGTCAATCTGGTCTGTGACATTAACTATAGTGCCATCCTTCCAATTACATCAAATCTGCCCATAATAAGCATCATTACAATAACATCTCTTCATAACACATAAATGCTTGGGGGCACAGACTTGTCTAAATGAACAGGGACTTACGCACATAACTCCCATTAGTGTTAATAAGAGTTGGCTGTGTAATTCCCAAGATATTGGAAAATGTCTATTGTACACCCAGTCACAGACATGAGTTTTAATTATGAGGGTAGAGAATATAGGCTGTAATACTAAAAACCTTTAAATCCAGTTGACTTCTACATAATATCTCTTCAAAGAGGGATATTCATGAATATTTTTTTGTTTGAGATGGGTGTTTCAGGATCTTTTCACTTACTTTTCAAAAGGGAAAATTTTTTAGTTGCAATCTTGCAACTAAACTGAACTTATAGTTCAGTTAAATGTCCCAATGTAATACATTTTAATGCATATAAGAAATAGTCATATTCAATATTTATTTTATCTGGGTTTGCTAAAGAATATTACCTAGCTTTGCTAAAGAATATTTTAAAAACGTCTTTCTTTGAAAATAGGAATTTATTTTAGATTGAAAAGGGACTATTCCTGTATATAATTGTCTCAGGAACAATCTTATTTCTCAGTTTTAGACCGGATTGAGTGCTCAGTACTGTAAAAATATTATGAATAGAGGATACCTTTGTTAACAACTGGATAATAAATAGTGCATTAAAATAAAACACCATAGGCCAAGTTGATACAATAGTAGCCTTCCCAAATTTACAAAAGAAAAAGCAAAGTCATTTCACTGAGGACGCTACTAGTTGAGTAATGAAATCTCTACAAGCAAACAACCAAGCTTGGAGACCACCAAAGACTTCATAAGGTTGTTTGTATTACTATTTATTGTGTGCTTATTTCATTTACGTCTTGCCATGTAGGGTGATCAAAGTAGTTGACAATATACATGGACCCAAATTTTAAAAAATACTGAACAAAGACTTAGATTGTTCCTTAAAATAGTTTTTTAAATCCTGGTTTGTTTATATTAGATTATTAGAATTGGAAGGGACCTTGTAGGTAATCTAGTTCAACCTCCCCACTCATATAGGAGTCCCTACACCATTTTTGCAGTCCAATATCCCTTTTGAAAGTCTCAAGTTAAAATTGTGTGTCTTAATTTTTTCCATATAAAATGGAGAAATTGGATCAAACAATATTGAAGAAGGCATGTGATGCATAATTTAAAAGTGGCACAGGAAAATATATTATGGGTGATCAAGAAGCATGATCACAAAAACATATTGAAGAGGATCTGTCCTGAAAATCTTATTGACTAAAATCCAGAAAAAGAAAAGTGGTCCCTCAGTGAAGGAATTCCATATTGTAAGAATGGCAGGTATTCAATGCCTTTGTAAGGTATGATTGTGATATCTATTCATTTTGAAAACTGTTCCAACTACTTTTTAAAAAATCTCATTGATGCAGTATCCATGCAGATTAATATTTAATTGAGTAAAATGCTTCAGATATCCTATAGCCAGATTTGGATTCTTACTTTTTATGCTGCTGTAATTATTTCATTTAATTATTTATTTATAATGATTTATTTTAATGACAATAATCGGTAGCACTTTAAGAGTCACCACTGTAGAAAGTGTCTCTTCAGTTTCCAATCAAAATATCAAGTAAAGGTAGTTCTCCATTTCTAACTGTTAATTTAGTGACTTTTTAAAATTATAACAACCCTGGAAAAAAGTGACTTACGACCATTTTTCACACTTATTAATGCATTTGTAAGTTATGATTGTGATATCTATTCATTTTAAAAGCTGTCCCAACTACTTTTTGGAAAATCTCATTTATGCAAGCATAGATGTATCCATGTAGATTAATATTTAGTTGAGTGAAAATGCTTCAGATCTCACATAGCCAGATTTAGATCAAAGCATCCCCATGCTCACATGGTCAAAATTCAAATGCTTGAAATGGAAAGTGATTCACATTTTTGATGATTACAATATCTTGAGGTCCTGTGAGCTTTTGTGACCTTGTGACAAACAAAATCAATAGGGAAGCCAGATTAATTTAAAACCATGTTACTAACTTAACACCTATGATGGGTCACTTAACAACTGTGACAAGCAAGGTCGCAAAATGGCGTAAAATGTAACTTGACAACTGTTACTTAGCAACAGAAATTTTAGTCTCAATTATGGTTGTAAGTCAAGGACTATCTGCAATATAAAAGAATATCAACTGAGACAATGGGAATAAATTGCTGTAGATATATAAACATCAAATCAGGAGTGGGCTACTGTACTGCCCAAATGGGGGGAAACACAGTGGGGTAGCGAAAATGGAGCTCCACCCCAGAGCACCCAATTTGCAGTGAAAGATGCTGAAAGAAAATGCATGGCATCCTGCATAAGACACACTCACAGTGTGGTAGTGAAAAAAATGGTAGCCCTTCACTGCATCAAATCCCTGTTCTGAATCTTCAGTTTAAGTATTTTTCCCCTGAATGAAGGTCAGCTGTCCTTAGATGTGTGATAGCCACAAATAAATATGATAGGATAAAACCATAATCATACAAACAGGGGTGGGCTGCAGTCCAGATGGGGGGGAGACCCAGTGGGGTAGCGAAAATGGAACTCCACCCCAGAGCACCCAATTTGCACTGAAAGATGAAAGAAAATGCAGGGCATAAGCCATGCCCACAGTGTGGTAGTAAAAATTTTGGTAGCCCTTCACTGCATACAAAGAATGAGAAAGTTTGGTTGTACCAAACTTCAAGAAGAGACTTTTACTGATTTTTAACTTTAAGAAACAAGGCAATTATTACTAGAAAAATGTGTATCTTTGGAATAAATCTATCTAACACATCTGCTGTTGCATCTCTATATAATACTTTAACAAGGTATTTAAAATTCAAAAGCATGCTTCCGGAAGTGGATAGGTTTAAAATAAAATTTGTACTTTTCAGTCAGTGCTAATCATTGGCATAGCTTTCTATTTTTTAATATTTATTTGCAAATGTATGCACACATTTTTAATAGCTAGACACATTAACTGTGAAGTTCCAACAAAGCAAAGCAGAAACAGACTTAAAAAAAAAAGCTGAGAAAAAAGAACATAAGTAGAAAGGAAGGCTGTATAAGGGGTGTGCCTTGCAATTATTGAAAGCAAGAGAGCATCAGGGGTAATAGGCTAAAACACTGTCCTGTTGCGTGACATTTAACAGACTTTTGATCATTCTGCCTCCTGATTCCCTGTGTTGTGGGCCACTGTAGGGTGCTGCACATAGAAGGTTATAGATTAAATACCATGCGTAGTCTTCCAATAGCACTTTTGGTGAGGGGGTTATGATGTGTACCTTTTACAAAGACTATGATCCTGGGGCATCTCAAGAAAACAGTCTTTATCTAGAACTTCTAAAAGCTTTCTAAGTACAAGGCAATCCATAAATCTGGCAGCTTCAAATTTTCACCTATTATTAAGGCATTAACTTTTCACCATCTTTGTCAGTTCACTCAATGCAAATTTGGATCTGAAACTGAACTGGTGCAATCTATGTTAAAATGCATTAATACTTCTAACTGTGAACTACTAATCAATTTATTTTTGTGTCCAAACAATAACATAGAAACTGCCAATGTAAAAACCCAGAATGTCTAAGCCCTTGATATAATGAGGTAGACATTTTGAAGTCAACTTCATCTAATTGTAGATTTCTCCATTTTGTATTAGTTGGGCTCATATGTAGTATCCTATTCTTTTTTTTAGTTTTCATACAAATGGAATTATGTCTTCATCTATTCAAATCAGTAATAAAACTAACTTGTTAAAGAAGTTTCAGATCTTCTTTTTTTCCCCATTAAATTTTGGAATAAATGACAGTTTCATTATAACTGTGATTGAACAGAACCTGGGATTATATTATATAACAATATTTAATTCTATTTTTTCTATTCCAAAATACTGATATTTTGTAAAGTTCAGTAATCTATCAGTTCTTCATGAATAAAGGCAAATATATGTATCCCAGGATAATGTTGCCAGACCCAAATATGTCAGTCACTTGGTTATTGAATTCATTGGTGTCATATGTGCTTTCCTTCCTTCCTTCCTTCCTTCCTTCCTTCCTTCCTTCCTTCCTTCCTTCCTTCCTTCCTTCCTTCCTTCTAACATCATTCTAATTTCTACAAATTCGAGGAAGTTTTATTTTTTGCTTGAAATATTTTGCATGTTGGGAAGAAAAAATCCCAGTTAAAGTTTCTAAATATTTTTACTTCAAGTAAAAATGGAAAAAATAGATAATTAGAAATCTCATTGAAGATTTGAAAAAAATTAAACGTAAAAAGGAATAGTACTTTAAGATACTGTATACTTGAAGTTATTTTTAAAAGTTTAAGATATCAACATATTTTTCTAACAAGTTGCTGAATTTTATTTGAATTATGGCCAGCAGATGATGATTTTGGAGACTTTATTTGACTTTCAGTGTTATCATGGGTTTGTGTGTGTGTATACACTCTTTTGAGTTCTCTATATAGAATTCTATGACCCTGAAAAAAACAAAATCCACTATTGATGGTATATATATTCTAGGATAAGACTTTGAAAATTACAGGAGAGCAGTTTTTATTCTATATTGGACATTACAGATATGGTACTTTGACCTAGCCTTTTTGCCAATTGAATTTGAAACTATTTGAATTATTGCAAGTTGAATTTGCGTATGATTGTGAAATGGCAGCACATTGAATTAAAACAGCTCTGAATTGCATAATTTGGATCAGATTCTTTAATAGCATCTAAAACTCATTAATTATTATGGTGTGGCAATGCGCTTTGTATTATTTAAATTGGCAATATTTATTTTAGAAACAGTTTAAGAATACAACTAAGGAAACATTATGTGATAGACTAATTTTACTTCATTATAAGGTGTATTAACAGAATCTTGTACGTCTGAATGCACCTTGTCTTTCTTTTAAGGAGGTCTCTTTTGATTGCAATAACCATAGTACTTAGCCTTATATATTATTTATTTATTTACTTACTTACTTACTTACTTACTTACTTACTTACTTACTTACTTACTTACTTACTTACTTACTTATTTATTTATTTATTAGATTTGTATGCTGTCCCTCTCCGCAGACTCTGCTTTACAGTATTCTATAAATAGTTTATAGAGTTAGCCTATTGCCTTCAACAATCTGAATCCTCATTTAACCGAACTCAGAAGGATGGAAGGCTGAGTCAACCTTGAACTGGTCAGAATCGAACTCCTGGCAGTCTGCAATACCTCATTCTAACCACGGCACTATCACAGCTTCTCTTGCCTATCCACTATCCAGCTTTGGACTATGCTGTCTCTTATCTAACCCTTCCTTAAGTAATGTTTGTGGACCCAGTTTCCCAAGGCCAATTCAAGATACCATTATAAATGGATATGAATTACTTTCCAAAACTTTAGAATTAAAATTTATGATACTTTACAACTGTTACAACATACTGCCACAATAGGCAGACTCCATTTCAGTTGTATGTCAAGGACTATCTTGTAGTTGGTAAGGCAACACATTTATGCTCTTGGATTAACATGTGCCCATATTCTGTTTATTCATGTAAGGGAAAGAAGACTGTAGTGTAGTGAAGGTGTAATGTAATGATGAATCTAAAATTGGCCTGCGTTCTTTCCTATATCTAATATAAAGTATTATGTTATTTGTTGTATGCTTTGTTGTTTTTGTCCTTTTTTGAATGTAAAAGCAATAAAATAAAAATGTTAAAGCATTAGAGCCATTTAACTGATTTATCTAACCTCAACTGACAGTCAACTGAAACAGCATTGGTAACATAATACTGAATATTAGTAGAGTACATGCCAGAAAGACTTGTCCATATAATCTCTTTAAATTTCTCAGAGGCATTTATATATGCTTGGATGATGTTCAAAACAAAATGGTCCTTTAGTTTGAACTCATCTATATTCTTATGATACACTATTGTTGCTAGCGCCACATAATATAATTTTTGGAACAGTAATTTTTAGAACTAGTTGACAATTTTTCCCTTTCTTTAATGTCAAACCATCTGGAAAAGGCAATTTAATATTTCCATTTTCTATTAGTGAGTCCTTTAATTATAAAACATGCTAATTCTAACTTCAGTTAGGAAACATGATAATAATTAACCTACTTATCTGAGTTCAGAAGAAATGTCATTAAATACAAATTACAACATATGAAGTTAAAACCAGGAGATTAGTCAATGCAAGAACCATAGTTAATTTGTACTACATTTTCAGTTTATGCGACTTTAGTAAAATCAATGAAATATCCTATTGAAAAGTTAGACTATTATTCCACTGTGGTTACAGAGTAATTATAGGTTTACCAGTAGTTACAGAAATATCATTTTATTTCTTGCACATATCACATGAACATGATTCACTTTTAGAAAACAAAAATCAATCACATACTAATTAGGCAAAAAGCACTACAGCTAAGAAACCCAAAAGTTTATCCAAACAAAATTGTTTATCTGATTTCTCTACAATTTTAAACAATACTTCTGGCTATTGTCTGGACAATTCCTAAAGTTTTCTTGGAAAAATGATTAGATACTAGGAGACTGTAAACTGAAGTCCTGCCTTAAACACAAAGTTGGTTGATCTTGGGAAATCACATATTTGGAAATCACTTTATCTCAGACCTAAGAAATAGACAATAGCAAATGCTTCCATGTCAAGAAAACCATCTCTAGGAGTCAACATTGACTTGAAGAGATGCACATGCACATCAGAAGTGACTCTGACAGGAAGACCAGTGACCATACATTGTCCATACATGGTATTCAGCCTACTGAATGTAGGCTAAATACAAAGAATCTGATATTGCCAATGAATTCCAATAACATTTAGAGAACACCCCCTCCCCCCAAAGAACCTGGAAAAGCATGTCAATTGAACAAAATAAAGTTTACTGTTGAATACATTTAAGATTATTTTTTAAATACAACCCCAACAGTCTAGACATTTTTCAAATGAATTTTATATTTGATAAACAGGAAATTCATCTGAAGAGACAGAATGGTTTTTCATCTATTCTGTTCCTATTTTATCAAAGGGAAACATTGACCTCTATAATTTTGTAGCAGAGGTTTTATTTCACATGGCATTTTCAACATTCTGCTGGAATCACAGTGAAGTGTGTCTATGTGTTCATGTGTTTACAGTTTAATAAAAAGGTGGGAGTGGATTCATTCACCATAATGTCTTGAAAATCCATTTTATGCAGATATTAGTATAACTTCACACATCAAGAAGATCTGCCATGCACTTGAACACATCCAATGTTGCTTGTTGCTTACTACTGTTGCATGAAAATTATGGGAAAATCTCTTGGAATCTGAAATTGTTTTGGTCCTTTTGGCTAGTTCATCCGTCAGAAAAGAAAGTCATACATTATTACTTCTGCTTACTATATTTAATTAAAATGTCAGATAGCTACTCATGTTAGAGAAACTAAAAAAATGAGTACAGTGAACCCTCGAGTTTCGCGTCCTCAAGGATCGCGAAAGGGCTATTTCGCGAGTTTTCAACCCGGAAGTAAACTCCACCATCTACGCATGCGTGCCCTTCCACGCATGCGTAGATGGTGGAGTTTCCCCGCCGGGCACAGGCTTCCCTGGGTCTTCCCCCTCTTGCCCCCGTAAGACCCCAGCGGCGGCGCGAGCAACGGCGTGGGCGGGCGGGCGGCACACGCGGGGACACCCCAGCTCGGCTCCCCAGCTGGGAAGCGGCCCCAGCAACAGCGTGGGCGGGCGGGCGGTGCCCGCGCGCTTGGGGACATCGCAGCTCGCTCCCCAGCTGGGGAGCCGAGCTAGGGAGTCCCGACCGCGCGCGCGTTGCTGGGGAAAGCGCGCGCGCTTGGGGAATCCCTAGCTCCGCTTCCCAGCTGGGGAGCGGAGCTAGGGATTCCCCAAGCGCGCGCGCTTTCCCCAGCAACGCGCGCGGGGTCCGGACTCCCTAGCTCGGCTCCCCAGCTGGGAAGCGGCCCCAGCAACAGCGTGGGCGGGCGGGCGGTGCCCGCGCGCTTGGGGACATCGCAGCTCGCTCCCCAGCTGGGGAGCCGAGCTAGGGAGTCCCGACCGCGCGCGCGTTGCTGGGGAAAGCGCGCGCGCTTGGGGAATCCCTAGCTCGGCTCCCCAGCTGGGGAGCGGAGCTAGGGATTCCCCAAGCGCGCGCGCTTTCCCCAGCAACGCGCGCGCGGTCCGGACTCCCTAGCTCGGCTCCCCAGCTGGGGAGCGGAGCTAGGGATTCCCCAAGCGCGCGCGCTTTCCCCAGCAACGCGCGGGCGGTCGGGACTCCCTAGCTCGGCTCCCCAGCTGGGAAGCGGCCCCAGCAACAGCGTGAGCAATGGGGTGGGCGGGCGCGAGCAACGGGGTGGGCGGGCGAAGGGCGGGCGGCAGTGGAAGCAAAAACACCATCTGCGCAAGCGCAGATGGTGTTTTTACTTCCGCACCACTACTTCGCTAAAAATCGATCATCGCGTGGGGTCCTGGAACGGAACCCTCGCGATGATCGAGGGTTCACTGTATTTATTTATTTTATTTTATTTTATTTATTTATTCGATTTCTATATCGCCCTTCTCAGGGTGGCTTAATTTAGAGTATGGACAAAGTCAATAAAGCAGTCATGAAACACAACAAACGATCAGATAATCCTCCACAATGGCCAAACCCACAGGCTGCTATTTATAGCAGCCTCACTAATTACCACAGCCCCACCCAACCACAGGTGGCCTCATTTTATTTGATAATAATCTCTCAATTGTTGTTGCCTATGCATCACTCTCCGCATGTGTGGCTGTATCATTAACTCTTGTTCTGAATCCAAGAAGGAGCTAGATAATTGATCTCCTTCTGAGCTGTCTGCCACACTCTCCTCTTCCCTGTCACTCATGTCTTCTTGGTCAGAGGAGCCTTCATCAGCAGATTCCACCAGGGGCAAACCAGGCCTGCAGCATGTGGATGTCTCCCCCACATCCACAGTCCTTGGGGCAGGAGCTGGGCCAGAGCTAACCACAACAATACTTAAAAAATATTTCACTTTTTAACAAATTCTATGCTCAAAAGGGACAAAAATTCCATTCAGGTTCCACTGGTGCTATCAATGCATCATCATCACAACCCAAGTGATCATTACGGGTTGAAAATATAACATCAATAATAATAATAATAATAATAATAATAATAATAATAATAATAAAAACAGTGCTTGACTACATAAATACTGCATAATTCAATAGACACATTGCTTTTTTATTAAAGTGAAATATAAAGTCTGTCAGTTTTTATGTAGAATTAATTAGCATCAGTTATACATTTCAGTATAAATGTACCATTTCAAAAAGTCTAGAAACAAATGTGAATATGCTCATAAATCACAACATTCTCTTTCCCTACCCCCCCATTGAATTTTTTTGCTACAATTTTGTAGAAATATGCAATAAGTTTGCCATCTGTATCTTTTAATTCAGTCCAGATCAACATTTTCATAGCATTCCCATATTGTTACATAGCCTGGTTATTAACAATTACAAACATGGCTCAATTATTAGCAATGGGATGTCTTTATCCAGTTCATGTAATCTCTGCCTCTTTTATTTATTTTGGAGGAACAATGAGTATAAAACGTCTCTGCTGGACTCTGACATGCTGTTTACAAAGGCAGATGTCTATAGCAATCAAGAGGGTGATGGGGGAGGTGGAGATTTGGGATGCTATTACAGCCACTGAAAGTTCCTTTCATCTGAGTTTGACTTGTACTCAATAAATGCTATAAGTTTTTCTTTTTTCAGAAATACAAAGAAGTGAGAATGGGAAGAAAGAACATAGCTGCAGACATCAAAAGACCGAATATCTTTCTTATTGTACTAAATCCAGAAGCTGTCTTGGGAGATAACTTTAGGTCATCAGTGACATACACACAGAGGCACCAGATAACTAGATTTTCTGCCCCTTCAATCTCTGGAGTACAAGGAGAAGGCAGAGACTGGAGTCTAATAAAAAAGGAAGAAGAAACGCTTCACTGTGTTAATACCAATCTTGCTTGGAACACAGTGTATCTCTCTATTATAGTTTTTCATTTCAACCATCTGAAGTTAGTTGGGGGAAAGATCAAAAGCAACCTGAGAAAATATTATTTTACTGAAAGAGTAGTAGATCCTTGGAACAAACTTCCAGCAGACGTGGTAGATAAATCCACAGTAACTGAATTTAAACATGCCTGGGATAAACATATATCCATCCTAAGATAAAATACAGAAAATAGTATAAGGGCAGACTAGATGGACCATGAGGTCTTTTTCTGCCGTCCGACTTCTATGTTTCTATGTAACATAACTAAAATTAATTGGGAAAAGCCTGTATCTTTCAAAAACATTTTTTTTCAAATACAGTGGTACCTCGTCTTACAAACTTAATTCGTTCCGTGAAGAGGCTCGTAAGAAGAAAAGTTTGTAAGATGAAACAATGTTTCCCATAGGAATCAATGTAAAAGCGAATAGTGCGTGCAAGCCCATTAGCAAAATCCAAAACATTAAGGCTTTTTAAAAAAAAATGGTGGGCAGACAAAGCTAAGGTGAATGGAGTGAGGGGGAGGGACAGCGAGAGGTGGCAAGAGGTGGCAGTCCCAATGAAGCAAGGCGAAAAGAGCCTCTCTTGAGCTCCATGAGTCTTTGCTTCCCGTTTTTGGCCCCCTCGACTGTGCTCATCTCCCCTACAACTTTCTCCTTTCTTGAGCTCCGTGAGTCCCTGCCTCCCATTTTTGTCCCCCCATTGTGCTCATCTCCCCACACCTTTCTCCTCTCTTGAGCTCCAGGAGTCTTTGCCTCCCGTTTTTGTCCCTCCCACTGTGCTCATCTCCTCCACACCTTTCTTCTCGCTTGAGCTTCGTGAGTCCCTGCATCCCATTTTTGTCCCTCCCGTTCTGCTCATCCCCCCCACAACTTTCTCCTCTTTTGAGCTCTATGAGTCCTTGCCTCCCATTTTTGTCCCCCCACTGTGCTCATTTCCCCCACAACTTTCTCCTCTCTTAAGCTCCGTGAGTCCCTGCCTCCTGTTTTTGTCCCCCCATTGTGCTCATCTCCCCACACCTTTCTCCTCTCTTGAGCTCCAGGAGTCTTTGCCTCCCATTTTTGTCCCTCCCACTGTGCTCATCTCCCCCACACCTTTCTTCTCGCTTGAGCTTCGTGAGTCCCTGCATCCCATTTTTGTCCCTCACGCTCTGCTCATCCCCCCCACAACTTTCTCCTCTCTTGAGCTCTATGAGTCCTTGCCTCCCATTTTTGTCCCCCCACTGTGCTCATTTCCCCCACAACTTTCTCCTCTCTTAAGCTCCGTGAGTCCCTGCCTCCTGTTTTTGTCCACCCCACTGTGCTAATTTCCCCCATGCAATTTGGAAGAGGGGAGTTTGTCACTGGGATTCAAAGCAGCGCTGGCAAAAATGAAGGGAATCCCAGCGAGGAGAGCCTGAGGAAAATCCCAGCAATGCAAGAATGGGCACTTCGGCTGGCAACGGAAGTCCAGAGGCGGGGATTCCCAGGGAAATCCCAGTGCTTCAGGGCATCCCAGCGGTGGCGGCTTGGGTTCATAAGGTGAAAATAATTCGGAAGAAGAGGCAAAAAAATCTTAAACACTGGGTTCATATCATGAAAAGTTTGTATGAAGAGGGGTTCGTAAGACGAGGTATCACTGTATTGGATTAAAATCTTGGTTTGTACCTAGTTTTCTTTTCTCAGGTTTCTCAGCTTAATAAAATAATTTGGAAAAGATGCTGATGTTCCGAACGATTGAAGGCAAAAGGACAAGAGACCAGCAGAGGATCAGATGGTGTCCTCAATGCAATGAACATAAATTTGGCTAAACTCCAGGAAATAATGGAGGACAGGGAAGCCCGGCATGCTATGGTTCATGGGCAGAGGTGGGCTGCACTTATGTTCACAAGCAGTTTTCTGGTTGTGCACACTCTTGCGCATGCACAATTCGCTCCCACATGTCTCTTTGGGACTAAATGGAGTTTCAAACATGCTGCTAATTTACTCGGGTTATTCCAGTGAGTACATTAGGGGCGGCGCGAAACTCAGCTGGGCAGAGTAGATGGGGAAACGTGCCTGAAAGTTAGTTATATATGGAAAGCATAGCACAAGGATGGGTGGGTGCAATGACAGCTAAGGCTTCACCAGAATTTGCACAACCATGCAGCAGTCCATCACTTGTCCATGGGGTGTGAAGAATTCAACATGACTTAGCGTCTGAACAAATTCTGCTGCACCAAACCATTAATGCTGACTATTCACATGTAACAATTTCAGTGTTCTATATTCACTATTGCATTCTGCTTAGAGAGCCTTTCTTCACGGTCAAATTAGGAGAAATGGAATAAACTGTGAACTCCTTAGAATATATTCAGGAGAGTCTGAAATTTCCTTGAGTCTCTAAAAACACTGAATAAGTATTCCTACTGAGATTTAATGCTACCAGAGATAATGATTACCGTGCTAGAAAATGTAATTGGTTTATTTATAGAAGAGACAGCTAAATAAATGTGTTACATTTATTTGAAAAAGCAGAACATGTAAATTTTTGATTTTTTTAAAAAGGAACTATTTAGCAACTATTCTATTTATGGCTTAACTCTGCTTCTAATTTCACTATCTTTGGAAATATTATGTACAACTACTTTGTGGGATCACTATAATGTGACAAAATAAATGGAATTTAAGCATTCAAATGGGTATTTATATTTTAAACTAGATTTAAAAAATCTTCTCTTTTTGCCAAAAAGTGACTTAGTCAAACTTAAGACTAAATCTTTCATAAATCATTCTTAACATTGTAAGCTGCTGAGATCAGCCACAGCAACTTTAAGACTTGTGGATTTCAATTCCCAGAATTTCCCAGCCAGCATGAATGACTAGGGAGCTCTGAGTTGAAATCCATAGGTCTTAAAGTTGCAACTGTCGGACAACACTGTGGTAATTGCAATGGTGGATTGTAAATAATTTTGCTGTTGGTTTGCACGCACAGAAGCATCCTGGGCAGGTAGGTGGAGCCTCCCACTGCTGGCGCTACTGGTTATAAGAACTGGTCCAAACCGGGAGCAACCCACTGCTGGATAATAGTGAAGAATCTCCTTGATTGCATTACAGTTTAATCCAACATATAAGCTGTTGTGCTTAGCTCTGGCCCAGCTCCTGCCCCAAGGATTGTGGATGTCGGGGAGACACCCACATGCTGCAGGCCTGTTTTGCCCCCGGTGGAATCTGCTGATGAAGGCTCCTCTGACCAAGAAGACATGAGTGACAGGGAAGAGGAGAGTGTGGCAGACAGCTCAGAAGGAGATCAATTATCTAGCTCCTCCTTGGATTCAGAACAAGAGTTAATGATACAGCCACGCATGCGGAGAGCGATGCATAGGCAACAACAACTGAGAGATTGTTATCAAAGAAAATGAGGCCACCTGTGGTTGGGTGGGGCTGTGATAATTAGTGAGGCTGCTATAAATAGCAGCCTGTGGGTTTGGCCATTGTGGAGGATTATCTGATCGTTGTGTTTCGTGACTGCTTTACTGAGTTTGACCTTTTGTGTGCTGATTTCCCCCCGCTTTGAAACTAAACCAGAGCAAAGTGTGTTTCACTTTGTGAAAGAAGGACTGTGAATTGCCTCACAACTGCAAGCTAGGTATCACAGAACTGATAAGGGACCTGTACAAATTACCAGTTTGTTTGGAGACCAGTGCTCTTTGCTATACCGAAAGAGGGCTTAGTTTAAGTGAATTTTCATTATAAAGAACATTGTTTTGAATTTTCAAACGTGTATGTGTTTGAAATTTGTAACTGTGAATTTTTGGCAGGAGTCTACCAGAGAGCCCAACAGAACATAAGCAAGCAAACGGCAGTTGATTAAGTTAATGAAGCCATGAAAAGTGAGGACCATGCAGTATGGACTTTGTGATGGGTTTTGTAGTACTATTGCACTAGTTATCTACTACAAGTTGTCTTGTATTTTAATTAGCCTGCTTTTCAAATGCATTGCTAATAATTTGCATAATCTTTAAACTTCAAGAAGAATGTAAAAAAGCAATTTCTTTTAAAAACTAGGACTGGCCAAGTGTTTGATACATTTTAAATAAAAATGCTGTTCCAACCTTCCACAAACGAAATAAAGATTTTAGCCCAGTGGTTGGAAAAACAATTGAATGTATCTTTACCAATATCCATTCTGATGTTTTATTTTTCTTTGCAAATGTTTCCTTTACTTTTATTCAGAATACAATGTTCTTTTCAACTTTTATGCTTACATTATATTGGATGTCTAATTTTTCATGATGTAACTAAACAGATTGGTTGGATTTTTCCTAATCCAACCAATTTTTACTTTGAAGTATATTTGTTGTACAAATTATAAAAAGAAATACAATTCTATGTTCCAGGTCCTCTTTCTTATAAAATCCTTTTTTTTATCTTGGAAACTTTCAAATAAACCATAAATTAAGGGCTTTCCTATTTCAAAATTTTAATTGGCATCCAAAATACCAAAGCACCAACCTAGAATTTTGACCATTGGAATACACCAGAGACTGAAATTGAATAAAGTAACTAGCTTCTCATTTTGACTAAAACCAGAAATTCTGCAGGAGTTCAGTCTAGCTTTCTGATTACTACAGCCCCCCAATTCTCTTGCTATGACATCAAAAAGCAGATGGCCAATTGCTTTCTGCAGTGAGGTCTCATTGATTATACATACCTCATAAAAAACTTACTATTGTTTTCAAAGTTAAAGCAACAGCAATGCAGGCACATCAATCTACTGTTATACAAATGCCACAGTAACAGAGGAGTTATAATATTTTCTTAGCACCAGGAGGGTTATTGAGTTGAAATTTAGCAGAATTAGATTAAGAAGTTAACCACAATCCTTAGACCATGGTTACATCATGATTAAAAGAGGATTCTTGCATTTTTCCAGTCCTACATCACTACTTCTCATCTGATTCCAGTCTAAAAACCTGAAATTCCACAAAGATAGACCAATGGCCTGTTTTAATTTAAGATGGGTATGCTCTTATTTTTCCAACATTAAACAAGTGTATATAAATACTTACAAAAACATACTAACTCAACCGGAGCAATAACTGAGTTATTTAATGCATTGATCTTTGACTTGTCAGCTTCTTAGAAATGGTTTTCAGTTGGAAAGTATACTTTTTCTAAAATGATGTCTCTTGTGACAAGGGCAAGCATAATTTAAAAAAAAAAACAGAAAATAAATTTTCTTCACCACTAAATATGTCCTTTCTCATATGTAAATTTATGCAGACTTAAACTATTGACAAGGCAAAGATCAATGCATTAAATAACTCAGTTATTGTCCTGGTTGAGTTAGTAAGAATTGCTTCTAGATAAACCTGCTCTGAAATGCATCCTAAAATATCTTTAATTAGCTTGCACTATTCTGCCTAAACATATTTTAGGGTAATATATAATTCAATAATTTGTATTTTTTTTTCTCCAGCCATTTCTACAGATATAAAAACAACAGAAAATTTTATAACTCTACCTCTCATGATAATATTAGCTTTTCTTGCATATAAATGTCAATTTTCATTTCAATCCATGTATTTATTTGGCTTGATAAAATTTGCTATTATATTATGTATTTATTATGTCCACATACTTCCTAGAGTTAACAACCGCAAGCTTCTAAGTTACCATTTGGCCTAAATCCTATATTATTCAACTGAGTGCCATCTCTTTTTGAAGTCTATGTATATATAACCCAAACTGCAGCTGTTCATATAATACAATGTAAGACTTTTACTTTTGAATGTTAGTTTTCAAAAAGACTCTGAGACATGAAAATATGCATTTACTTAATGCATTTGGCATCTTGTTTTGTAACAGAACAACCTACAATGTCTGTTATAAATATATGTAAAGACATTCTGGATTTGAGCCCAGATATGAATATAGAAATGAAGAAAAGTTTGTAGGATGATGATAAAGTTCCCAAGGGCTATACGCGAATAGCAAAAAACAAACAAACAAACCACTCTGTAATTTGGAAGATATGCTTGATGAACAAAAACATTTTGTGCTGCATATATTGTTAAATGAGTAGCCAAGCCATCAATTTACAACCATTTGTTTTGTGACAGCTAAAGTTATAATGTCACTGAAAAAATGACTATTTTTCCACACTTGTGACCATTGCAACATTCCCATGGTCATATGATCAAATTTGGATGCTTGACAATTGGCATGTGTTTATGATAGCTGCTGCATCCCGACGTCATGTGATTGCAACCTCCTGTCAAGCAAAGTTAAAAGGAAAGCCAGATTCACTTAACAGCTATACTACTAACTTAACAACTGTAGTAATTCACTTAACTGCAGCAAGAAAGGCTGTAAAATGGGGCAAAACACGCACAGAAGATATTAGAAACATAAAAAAGTAGAAGATTGACGGCAGAAAAAGACCTCATGGTAAATCTAGTCTGCCCTTATACAATTTCCTGTATTTTATCTTAGGATGGATATATGTTTATCCCAGGTATGTTTAAATTCAGTTACTGTGGATTTACCAACCACATCTGCTGGAGGTTTGTTCCAAGCATCTACTACTCTTTTGGTAAAATAATATTTTCTCACATTGCTTTTGATCTTTCTCCCAACTAACCTCAGATTGTTTCCCCTTATTCTTGTGTTCACTTTTCTATTAAAAACACCTCCCTCCTAGACCTTATTTAACCCTTTAACATAGCGGTCCCCAAACTACGGCCCGCGGGCCAGATGCAGCCCACTGAGGTCTTTTAACCGGCCCGCGGCAGCACATGAGATTTTACCGATCGATATAGTAAGAGAAAGAGGCAAAAATAGAGAGGGAGAGAGAAATGAAGAGGAGAGATAGAAAGAGAGAGAGAGAAAGAGAGAGAAAGAAAGGGAGAAATAGAGGGGGAGAGAGAGAAAGTGTGAGAGATTCCAAGAGGGAGAAAGAGAGTGAGTGAGAGAAAGAGAAGAGAGAGAGAAAGAAAGAGAAAGAGAGAGGGACAGAGAGAAAAAAGAAGGAGAAAGAGGGAGAGATAGAGCAGGAAAGAGAAAGGAAGAGGGAGAGATGGAAAGAGAGAGAGAGAGAGTGAGTGAGAGAGAGAGAGAGAAATGAGAAAGTGATGGAGGGAAAGAACGAGGGAGAGGAAAATGAAACAAAGGAGAGAAAAGGAAGAGGGAAGAGAGAAGTGGAGAGGAAAGAGGGAAGGAAGGAAGGAAGGAAGGAAGGAGAAATGGAGTTTGTTGATTTAAGTTTAAATTTACTTGTTCATAAAGAAGTATAAATTACTTTATTACTTAATTACTTATTACTTCTTCTTTATTTTAAATATTGTATTTGTTCCCATTTTGTTTTTTACTTTAAATAAGGTATGTGCAGTGTGCATAGGGATTTGTTCATAGGTTTTTTTTATAGACCGGCCCTCCAACAATCTAAGGGACAGTGAACTGGCCCCCTGTGTAAAAAGTTTGGGGACCCCTGCTTTAACATATATAAATGTTTCGATAATGTCCCCCCTTTCCCTTCTCTCCTCCAGACTATACAGATTGAGTTTATTAAGTTTTTCCTGATAATATTATTGCTATCATGCATATTGTGACTACAGATGCCAAGATATTATTGTTGAATGAATGTGCGTCAATCTAAATATGTATGTTATACCTTTAGCATGGCTGCCTTGGTGTAGTCCCAGTATACACATTATTTCTAATTGGTTGTATAAATGCTAATTCTGTTTGAACCAGATCAGTTATCTGTCCCGCAGAGTCATTCTTGAATATTTCACATTAGGACTACCTGTTATTTATTGGGATTGGAAGGGACTCACATTCATGTAATAGATGCTTTCTTCCACTGTGCTAAGCTGTTTTATGTTACCCAAGCATGATATGTGAATTCAGTCAATGAGTTATGACATCAATACATGTAGTACCTGGGGAAATTTACTATGGATATGGCTGCTGATTCTAATTGAAGAAAAGATTATGGGTCTCTTTAAAAGTTACAAATATTTATTTCCCAAGATAGGGAACCTGGCATTTCTTCCTGAATACCTATTGTGTTATTTAACTTTAAGAACTCATAAATACTAAGAATACAGTAAAGATCAGGCAATGAATAAGTCATGAAACTAGAAGGCCATGGGGAGTAAAGAACACAAAGATCCACTTCAATTTTCAGTATTCTTTGTAAAATTCTATAGGAATAGAGCTTACTCACTTCAGCAAACTCTGAGGAATATTGTATTAAAAACTTAAAATTATGAGCTTTAGGCAGACTTCTAGTGTTCTTTTGAAAAATTCCCAGAGATGGTAAGCCAAATTTGTTTGATAGTATGCCCCTGGAATCCAAGCTAAATATTACAATCAAGCCAACTAAATAGAAAAATAATATAGAAAAAGCTTTTGAAATTCTTTTTGTTTGCCAAATGACAGCCTCCTGTAATCAGAATTGATTACAAACAGACAATTAAGAAGTATTTGGAACATGATCTGAACACTAATCCTGTCTTGTGTTCTTTTTCAAACCTAATTATCAGCTTAAGATGACTATTATGGCTTAATTACTAGATTTATCCCTGGAACTTCTATAGAAATGGTTATACAGTATATTGTATGTGTATGGACAATGTTCAATCAGTAGGTCTATGTGCTTATTACCTTAAACCAGTGATGGCGAACCTATGACACGCGTGTCACCACTGACACGCCTAGCCATTTTTGGTGACACGCGGCCGCCGGAGAAACGGAGCTTTAGGGAGTGCAATTGCAACCGCAATTATTATTATTTTTCCTCTCCCCTTAATTAAGAGGCCGGGCGATTTTCGCCCTGCCGATATTTGCGATGGCTGGGAGGGGCGAGAACACCGCCTCCCAGCTGATTGGCGTGGTGCCAAGCATCGAACGGTGGTTGGCTCGCAGGGGCCGCTGGGAGCGAGGGGAGGGGTTGCAGGCCTCCTCCCTTCCCCCTGCCCAGGAAAGAGTTGTAAGAAAGAAAGTTGTAAGAAAGCGCGCTGCTTTCTCGGAAAGCCAGCTTTCCTGGCCAGCACAGGGCTTTCCCGCCGCTCCCTCCCTCCGAAAACACAACAGAGGTCCACAGCGAAGCCGAGTGGAGCAACGGGAGGCTCAGGCTGGTGGCGGTAGACCTCCGGGGGTTTTTCGGCGGGGGGGGGCGCAGGAGGACCTTCCTGGCTTTCCGGGGCAGCTGGCTTGAGACTTGTGCCGGTCAGCAAAGCCAGCTGCACGCCGGAGATGTGGAGAGAAAGTAGGGAAAGAGAGGGAGGGAAAGAGGAGAGGACAGAAGGAGGGAGGGAAGGAAGGGAGAGAAAAGTGAATGAGAGGGAGAAAGAAAGGGAGGAAGAGAGGAAGGAAGGGAGACATAAATATAAAGAGGGAGAGAGGGGAATAGGGGAAGGAAGGAAAAGAGAAAAAAGTGGAAGGAAGAGAGAAGAAAGGAAGGGAGAGAGAGAGAGAAAGAGAGAGAGAGAGAAGATAGGAAGGAAGAGAGAGTGAGAGAGAGCAAGAAAGAAAGAGGGAAAGATTGAGAAAGGCAGCGTGTGTGTGTGTGCGCGTGTGTGCGTGCCGCTGATGGTCCGGGAGCTTAGCGTGTGCGTGGAGAGATGAAGAGAAAGAGGGAGAAACGCAGTGTGTGTGGGGTGTGTGCGCGCGTGTGTGTGTGCTGCCAGCGTGTGCGTGGAGAGATGAAGAGAAAGAGGGAGAAATGCAGTGTGTGTGGGGTGTGTGCGCGCGTGTGTGTGTGCTGCCAGCGTGTGCGTGGAGAGATGAAGGAAAAGAGGGAGAAACGCAGTGTGTGTGTGTGTGTGTGTGTGTGTGCTGCTGATGGTCCGGCAGCTGCAGCGTGTGTGGGGGGGGGCGCCAATGCTAAGGCAGTCCGTCCGTGGTGGGGCTGCAGGGCAGGCACAGCAGCCCAGGGAGAAAGAGGGAATTGAGATAAAGAGAGAGGGAGAGATGAAGGGAAAGAGGGAGAAAGGCAGGGAGAGAAAGATAGAAAGGAAGAGGGAGGGAGAGATAGAAAAAAGGAGGGAGGGAGGAAAGAAGGAGGGTGAGGGGTAGTAGGATAGGGAGAGGGAAAAGGAAGGGCTTGGAGAAAGGCAGGGTGAGAGAAAGATAGAAAGGAAAGAGGGAGGGAGGAAAGAGGGAGGGAGACATAGAAAGGATAGAATTATAGATGCAAGAACTCGCTCATGTGTGATAGCGCACGCCCACACTTTATTTATTTATTTATTTATTTATTTATACTTATATGCCGCCCAGTCCCAAAGGGATTGTCACTCAGACACTGTACTTTTCCGCCCACCCCGAAAAAAAATTAGAGGGAACACTGCCCTCGCCCCTCTGCTCCCTGCTCGCCTTCCAGAACGGTGTTACAGGAGACGGTGCTAAGGTAAACCCTTTCCGGGTTATTAATTTGTAATTTTAAAAAATCATGCCGGGCTCGCAAAAAAGAGAGTCTGAAAAAAAACCCTGCGTGGACGTCGCACCATTTGCTTCCTCCTTTGGCGGCTCATAACTAGATTTTTACAACCCCCCACCCCCCTTGATAAGCTTTTACTTGAATCTGAACAGTTTGGGGGTTCGCCAAAGAGAGAAAAGTGAACGAGAGGGAGAGAGAAAGGGAGGAAGAGATAAATATAAAGGGAGAGAGGGAGAAAGAGAGGGAGGGGAAGATGGGAAGGAAGGAAAAGAGAGAGAGAAAGAGAAAAAAGTGGAAGGAAGAGAAAAAAGGGAGAGAGAGAGAAAGAGAAAAAAGTGGAAGAGAGAAGGAAAGAAAGGAAGGAAGGGAGAGAGAGAGAAAGAGTGTGAGAGAGAAGATAGGAAGAGAGAGGGAGAGAAATGATAGAATAAAGGGGAGAAAAAAAAGAGAAATGAGAAAATGATTGAGGCAGAGAATGACAGGAAAGAGAGAGAAAGATAATTATGCATATTTGTTATTTAAACTATAAATATCACAAAATTATGTTTTTTTCTCAAGGTGACACACCACCCGAGTTATGCTCAGTTTTTTGGCGAATTTTGACACACCAAGCTCAAAAGGTTGCCCATCACTGCCTTAAACCTATACAGAAGAACATAAAATTAAAGAGATTTTAACAAAACATTTGGTGAATATTAACAATCTACAAACAAATTCATTGTATTTTTTTTAAGCAACGTAATGCATTATAATCACTACCAGGCAGAAACTGTAACAAGTTACAGTTTAAGCAAGCAGATTTTTTTTCTAGCAAATGGAAGAAAAGCTTGTTTAAATTAAGTCAACACCAAAAAGCGTAATTATGGGAGAAGACAAAGTCTAATTACTAGATTTTCAGTTTGGGAAGCCTTACGACCTTTTGTTCAGCTTTTTGAATTCTTCTTCTTCATGTTTTATATCAGGGGTGTCAAACTTATGGCCCCCAGGGCGGATGTGTTGGCCATGGCCACCCTTGTTTTAGCAAAGGGGAAAACATTGTGATACATCACGTGCAGTAAAGGGCTGCCCCTAGCCTGCGCTACTGATGCGCTCCTGGCGCCAGGTGCGCGCTCATCAGGCATTTTCACGCATGCACGCTAGAACAAGATTCAGCTTCTGCGCATGGGCAGGAAGTGAAATCTCATGCGAGAATGCTCATGTGTACAAGATTTTGCCAATTATCGGTGATTTCTTTGCCTCTGCGCATGCACGGAAGCAAAAAAAAAATGCCAAACATTGGTGAAATGTTGTGCACGTGAGCATCCTCACATGAGGTGTGTATATACGTACAGTTCTGGTCACTGCACCTCAAGAAGGATGTAATGGAACTGGAAAAGGTGCAAGAAAGGGCAACAAGAATTATCAAGAGACTGGAGCACCTCCCTTATGAATCCAGGTTGCAACGCCTTGGTCTCTTCAGCCTTGAAAGACGGCGTTTAAGGGGTGACTTGATCGAAGTGTATAAAATCATGCATGGGATAGAAAAGGTGGATAGAGAAAAGTTCTTTTCTCTATCCACCTTTTCTCCACCTAGAGAAAAAAAAATTCTTTTCTCTATCACACAATTCTAGGACGAGGGGGCACTCCCTAAAGCTCATAGGTAAAAAAGCGAGGACAAATAAAGGGAAATATTTCTTCACCCACGTTGGTTTAGGGAATTCACTTCCAGAAATGGTTGTGACAGCTGTCAGCCTTGATAGCTTCAAGGCAGGATTAGACAGATTCATGGATGCCACGTGTATTGGTGGTTATTGAAACGGATGTCCATGTGCTGCCTCTATGTTAGTTGAGGCAGGCAGGATTCCCCTGAGTACCATTTGTTTGGGGTTAGGTGAAAGGGAGGGTCTTGCCTCCTCTTTCTGCTCAAGATTCCCATGGACAATTGTGTGGCCACTGTGTGACACAGAATGCTGGACTCCATGGGCTTTGGCCTGATTCAGCAAGGCTCTTCTTATGTTCTTATGAGATTTTGCTTCCTGTGCATGTGTAGAACCTGAATCTCGTGCAGGTGCACATGTGCATGGATCAGGAATGCTGAGATGCCGGTGCATCTTCATTTTTCCAACCAGGACTGTGCACCTAACCATTCCAGTTACAGCCCATTACTGGTCACGTGATGACAATGAAATGACACAAATTTGACACCCTTGGTTTATATAGTTTATATCAGTGATGGCAAACCTTTTCTTCTCTCGGGTGCCAAAGTAGTGCACATGCATGCTAATGCACATATGCCCATGCACACACCCATATTCATTGCCCCCCCCTGTGTCCCCATTCCCCTATTTCCTGATTAATAGTAGGCCCTGCCCAGGCTCCAAAGGCTTTCTGGGAGCTTGGGGAGGGCCCTCTCCTGCCTCCTCCTGGAGGCCCTCCAGAGACTAAAATGCCATCCCAGAGCCTTCATGCAAGCCAAAAATCAGCTGGTCGGTGCCCACATGCAGGCTGGAGCTGACCTGGGGCAATGGCTTGCGTGCCAGCAGATATATGCCTTAGGTCAGTGATGGCGAATCTTTTTTTGCCTCAGTTGCCAAAAGAGCATGCACATATAATATCACACATGCATGAGTGCCCATGCCATAATTCAATGACTGGGGAGGGGGGAAAAAGCTTCCCCTGCCCCCCTGGATGCTCTTTGGAGGCCAGAAATGGCCTGTTTCCCAAGTTCTGGTGGGCCCAGTAGGCTCATGTTTTGCCCACCCCCACCCCCCTAGACACTCTCTAGAATCCAAAAACGCCCTCCCAGAGCCTCTGTGCAAGCCAAAATTCAGCTGGCCAGCACACACACATGCACGTTGGATCTGAGCCAGTGTAACGGCTCACGTGCCAGTAGATAAGGCTCCCAGTGCCACCTGTGGCACCTGTGCCATAGGTTCACCATCACGGGTCTATATTATAAACTTCAAAACTTTTATTTTAAATGTTCCTCTCTATGCTAATTTAGAACAGGTAGACCTCAGAACCATTAATTTAGTGCACAAGGTTACAGTAGCATTGAGAAAAAATGACTTACAACCGATTTTCACACATGCAGTCATTGCAGCATCCACACAGTCACATGAGCAACATTCAGGTCCTTTGGAAATGGCATGCTTTATAACATTGAAGTGTCATATGATTATATGATTGCCACTTATGATCTTCCCAACCAGCTTCTGACAAGTAAAGGGGGAATCCAGATTTGCTTAAAGATCATATGATTCACTTAACTGAGTAATTTATTGAAGAGACATGAGAGGAAAGGTTGAGTCAGACATGACTCACTTAACAACTTTGCTTAACAACATAATTTCTGGTCCCAATTGTGGTCCTATGTTGAGAACCATCAGCAACTCTAGACTTTCCCAACTCTATTAATTGGAGACACTTTAGCAGTACAATTCTTCAATATATTTGAATTTAGATCTATCACAATCAATGAAAATATGCATAAATACCAGCGGAAGTAGTTTGCGTGTTATTAAATTTTGTTTCTTTGTATCACCTCTGCTCTATTGAAATGTTTCTTAGTTTTTGCATTTTTTAACTAAATGAAATAAATGTCTTCATGGGAAGAAGACTTTAATTGTCAATATTTGGCAATGGTCTAACTCCTTCAGCAATTGCTCAGGCTACATTGGAGTAGTTAGCAAAACATTATTTAAATAATTTGACATTGGAGGCTTTCCATTGTATTCCAATGTTTAAATATGTAACCAAATAATGTTTATTCAAAGCAAGATCCAGGAATACAGGTAATTTTCAATTTACAATGTTTGTTTGGTGACTGTTCAAAGTTACAGCAATGCTTAAAAAAGGATTTATGACTTGTCCACAGCCAGTGGTGGGATTTAAAATTTTTATTAGTGGTTCTGTGGGTGTGGCTTAGTGGACATGGTGTGGCTTGGTGGGCATGGCAGGGGAAGGATACTGTAAAATCTCCATTCCAACCCCACTTCAGGGGGAGATACTGCAAAATTCACATTTCCTTCAAATCAACCTGGACTTGGGAAACAGAATAGATGGGTACTGGTCCAGTCAGGGATGGTATTTACTGGTTCTGCAAACTACTCAAAATTTCCATACCGGTTCTCCAGAACTGATCAGAACCTGCTGAATCCCACCTATGGTCTACACATTTACCACTTGTAGTATCTTGCAGCCACGTGACTGCCATTTGCAACTTTCTCAGTTCGCTTCAACTAAGCAAAATCAATGGAGAAGCCAGCAGGGAATGTTGCAATTTGCAGATAGGTGATGTCTTTTTTAATGAATAGGGCAAAAAGTTGTCAGAATTACTGAATAAAAGATTTCAAAGCTCCTAGAATACCAGGGAATTATTAGAGGACTGAAAAATAGTTAAAACAGTTCCAATATTCTATTAAAGGTGGGGTGGCGGGGGAATGGACCCAGGAAACTACAGACCTATCAGTCTGAAAAAACTCTGGAAAAGATAATCAAGTAACGGATTTGCCAGCAATTAGATTCAAGCAAAATTATTTCTAGAAGCTGAAACGGGCCTGTTAATGACATATCTTGACAAGTAAACCTTTATTGCCCTTTTTTTCAAAATGATTAAATTGGTGGGTCAAGAAAATACTGTGGACATAGTTTACTCACATACAATACCAGAACTGACAGGTCAACTTCACTCAATGAACTACATCTAAATGGAGCAAGCATACAGTGGTTCTGTCTTAGGCTCAATATCTTCAACATTTTCATAAATGATTTAGCCAAAGGGACAGAAGAGAAATATCAAGTCTGCAAATGACACCAAATTTTGGGGGGAGGGGGGAGGCAAGAAGCCAACAATTTAGAAGAACCTTAATAGGATGGAATACTAGGCCCAAAAAGACAATTCAGTGGTGAGAAAGGTTAAGTCATACATTTAGGCAAGTAAAACCAAATGCACAGGTACAGAATAGATAGTATCTGGCTCAACAGCAGTGACTGAGAGGGATCTAATGTCCTAGTGAACCAACACTTAAGTATGAGTCAGAAATGAGTTGCAACTGCGAAAAAAAGCCAATAAGATCCTAGACAGCATCAACAGAGGAATTATATCAAGATCACATGATATGATACTACTACTTCATGTCATACTGGTAAGTCCACACTTGGCTTGCTGTCTGATTCTGGTGACCATGATATAAAAAAGTTGTTGAAAGGGCAGTCAAGAGGAACAAAGATGATAAGGAGCTTGAGATTAAACAGTATGATAAAAGGTTGTAGGAACTAAGTATATCTGTTCTAATGAAGAGAAGGACCAGGGTAATGTGATAACAGTCTTCCATCATTTGACAGACTGGGAAATAGGAGATCATCTATTCTCCAAAGAATCTGAGGTCAGAACCAAAAATAATGGGTGGAAGATTATTAAAGAGAGATCCAATATAGAATTAAGGATACATTTCATGGCAGTGAGAAGAATCGGTGAAATGGCTTGTCTCCAGAAATTATGTGTGCTCTATCATTGGACATTTTCAAGAAGATATTGGACAACAATTTGTCCAATATAGCATCTCCTACTCAAGCATTTGTATTAAAAATACATTAAAAATTGCATAGAAATCCAATGAATGAATGAATGAATGACCACAAAAGCATCTTCCATATGCTTTGTTCTAATGCAGTGGTTCTCAACCTGGGAATTAGGACCCCTTTGGGGGTTGAACGATTGTTTCACAAGGACCGACTAAGACCATGGGAAAAGACAAATTTCCCATGGTGTTAGAAACTAAAGCTTCTATTCTGGTGCCTTGGAACATATTTTTACAATCCAACCAATCAGACATTTACAGTGGGGGTATCCCTCTGAACTTCCTGCCAATCAGTTTAAAGCTCTATTGGGAGAATTGGCTCTATACTTATGGTTGGGTGTCATCACAACATGAGGAACTGTGGCGTGGCATTAGAAAGGTTGAGAACCTTAGAATCTAAAGTTAAATCAAATGTGGTTACATGGTGCTTACTTAATGGTTACAGTGCTTAACAATGAATTTTCCACTCCCAAATGTGCTAATAAATTGAGGATTACTTGTACCTAATTACTAGATTTTTTCAATTTCAGAGGCATAAAGCAATCACACCAAATTAAAGAACCTTTACAAAAACTTGTTTATAAAAAAACCCTGAATCCTGAAACAAGGGCAAATATGTTTATGTTCTTTATAACGATCCACTAGAATCTCAAATTATCCTAAATAGCTCATGAGATGAAAATCTGAAAAAAAGAGATAAGTCTTTGCATGACAAAATGTTGGCTGTCTGTTATTCCCATCAAGTCTCATTTACTATAGGAGTAGCAGTAAAAAATCCTATACTATATACAATCCTATACTACATGAAAAAATTTTAAATGTTAGAATTCTGTCCATCCTGTAGCCTTTTCTTTGCATGCACTTTGGTTTATCAGTTCTTTAAATTAAATGTCCAGAACATGAAATATAAAAGTGAGTTTGGCTGGTGCAAAATACAGTGAAACTAGTATTTCCTTTGATGTGGATATCATGGTTTTGTTAATTCAGTTAAAATTCAGTACACTATTCTTTTAGCATTTCCCTCACAATTGAATGACATGGAATTTATTATCCCTGAAGGATATCTTATTTATTTATTTATTTATTATTTAGATTTGTATGCCGCCCCTCTCCGAAGACTCGGGGCGGCTCACAACAGAATAGAACAAATCATAAATAATCATCTTCCCCAATCTGATGTGCCAGTGGTGTTGGACCAATTCTCAGGAATTCCATTTTTAGCTACTTTTCCCGAACACCTAGTGCACTCCCCCACCACCGAAGTATACCTTCCAAATTATGCCTTACCAACCTTCTTTCTTTGTGCTAAAAGCTTACGGTATATCTGTTTTACTTCATATAAGTAACTTTAAACATGGTCCCCACTTGACAGAATTCTACTGTATCTTAAATCTGTTTTCTATAATATTGTTTATTCCTCCTAGTTTTGTGCTTTTTGCAGATATGATAAGCAACCCTTCTTCCCATTCATACAAAGATTGTATATAAAAATATTGGATCAAACACCCCTACAACAGAGACCTGTAGCATCCAATTTGAGACCGCCCAACAGGTTGATTAATGAACACACACTGAGTATGGTTGTTTAACCAGCTGTTATATATCATACACACACGTCAAAAGACATTATATCAACTCTGTTACTATCATCAGCCAAACTTTAATTTCATCACAACATGAAATCAGGTTTGTTTGACAAGACCTATTTTTTTAAAAAAATCAAGTTGACTGGCATTAATTACATTTTGTGTACTACATATAAATTGGAGTAGTGGTAAATAAATGGCAAGGACAGGGCAACTAGACAGCACTATACAGATTGCCTGATGAGTTGGGCTCATTCCAACTATGTGTTGAATATAGCTAAATGTACAGCCCAGATTCAATTTGTAAAATGAGAGATGAAGGAATTCAAACTGATCTGTTATTCATGCTCTCTTCCTGGCTAACCTGTCAGATCAGCCCTGTTTTAATAGGGTAAAAATGTCCTCTAGAATGAAATATGTGATGCTGTCGTTGTTGCTGATGAACTTATAGTTCTAAGAAACATGTTCTCTTCAGCATATTTTCTTGTGGCCAATGCCTAATTTTTTTTAAAAAAAAACATCCTGAGCAAGCTGTTCAGATTTCTGACAAAAATGAACTACTACATGAGTAAGGAAGAGAATGAATAAAGAACTAAGAATAGATCAAAACAAGAGACAATGTAGAGAGCCAACTACTTTTAGCTCTGATTCTACAACTATGTTGGCCTCAGTTTACTCCAGGGTAAAGCATATAGAAAAAAGCATATACAGTACATCCTTATATCTTAACTTGGCAAACATCAACAACACAGATTTGCCTTCATCAGTCAATGTTTCAACTGCATATTACAGAATTGTTTGGAAAGTTTTTATCATTCTGACTGAATAATTAGATGATTTATAATGGAGGCTGAAAAAAGAATAAACAAGTGTTGGAATTAATTTTCAGTCTGGTTAAATTGTACATCTGAAAAAGTTAAATGGTTCCTCACAACTATCTGTGCCAACCTTTATAATATTTCCTTTGATTGCATTGTCCAAAAGCCCACCTTGTTTTATGAGGGTTTTTTTAAAATTCCAGACTGATTTATGGCAAAATTATGTTATCCATACTCGTGCCTAACAGTAAATTATTTCTGATTCAGAATTCTAACTGCAGCATCTGTTTTAGATTTTTGACCCATCTACACACACACACATATATAAACAGTTTTTTATAATAGCTTTTAAAAAAAGAGCTATAATAATGGATTACAATCCTCGTATCACTTTAATCTCAGCTATGTAAATTATCTTTGTTAAAAACAATTTAAGGAACAATGAACTGCTGGGCCCTTCCTGTTCTACTTTCAATACAGTATTTCCAAACCCAAATGAATTTTCTGTATGAATTAATCTGGCAACATGGCATGCAAACCTAGGAACTGTCAAACAAAGGAGCTGTTTTTTTGAGTATGTAAGCTACAGACAATTACACCAGCTCAATATTAATAACTTTTACCTATAAAACAATAGTGTTAACAATGGAACAAGATGAACAGCTTGTTTGCAAAAACCTCACTGTTTGACTTCCATTAGTGATCCCATTCTACTTTGTAAAACTTTGTTGTCTAAAACTTCACATCCATTTTCTTAATGTTTTTAACCTAGTGTCTGTGAAATTTTTATTGCTCCCTAGTTGATGACATTTGATCTGAATGTAACCAAACACCTCTAAGCTCAGCAGCATTTGTCACAAACCATTATAAATTATCATGCTGATAGTTTGCATTGCTGGGAAACCGGAAAACTTCTATAAATCCAAAGGCCTGTGAATCAGTGACATTTTTGTTTACTCTTCAGACATAAAGTTTTAAAGATTAAAATTTTAAAATAATATATACGGCAAATTTATCAGAACAAACAAATCCTATTAGTTAGAGAATTGCACCCCCAAAATATTTGCAATAGGCACAGATATGAAAACATAAGCATTGAAAATATTTTCTTCTATTCATTGTAACTACATTTGCCCTTGTACTTTATAAACAATACTAATAAAGTACAATGAATCAATACAAAAATATTATATATTATACCATATTGTGTTAAAACCAAATTTCAAATGTGAAAATAAATATCACAAATATACATAATTGAATTGAAACATTCATATGCATTGTTTAAAATAATAACACAGCATTAAAATACTATATGCAGTGTTATTTTTAAGGTTTAGAGTTTGCTTCGCAGGTCTTTGGATTAGAACAATTTTCAGAACATTCCTGCAATTATTTTCTTCTTATTTCCAATAGTTCTTTCCTTGATTTATAGTTTCCTTTTACCCCATAACAATAATCCCTGTGAGATAAATTGGGCTGGGAAAGGGCAACTGGTTAAAGGTTATCTTGGAAGCTTCCATGATTGATGGCAGATTTGAAGTGTAGCTCCCTGATTTGAATTCATCACCTCTATCATTACACCAAGTGGACTTTCTATAAAACAAAGCAATAGCTTTCTACTCCCAAAAGCAATTATAAACATAGTTTTCTGCATAAAAATGGCACAACAGAAACTTTCACAAGGTCGTTAAAATTACACTCTATCCAAAGAATATCTAAGGAAGAGCAAAGAAATAAAATTGGAATGTAGTTATGAAAGCATGTTAAAACATCTCAAATATAATCAGCCTACTCAATCTGATATCTGCTGTTCTAAGTATATATCTCTCTCTCTATGTGAAGGATTACAAAACAATGTTCAAGATATTGGCAGTGTTGGTGATTTGATTGTGTACTATTTTTATTTTTAAATTTTTTCCTGAGTAAAACCTCTATCACTAGTCTAAAATCTATATGCCCTTACTGCCGGATCAGGTAGTCCTCAAGTTATGACCATAATGGAAACTGATTACAGAAGTAGTAGTTGCAAAATGAGTAGGTCACATGACTGATCCACTTTAACATTTTTGTGATGTCATTAAATGAGTGATGTAGTCATAACTGTATGTTCATTATATCTATCTATCTATCTATCTATCTATCTATCTATCTATCTATCTATCTATCTATCTATCTATCTATTGGATTTATATGGTGCCCCTCTCTGAAAACTCAGCGCGGCTAACAGCAATCGTAAACAGTGTACAATAATAATCCAATACTAAAAGTGAATTAAAAACCCCTTAATATAAAAAAACCAAACATACATACAAACATACCATGCATACAATTGTAAAGGCCTCGGGGAAAAAGGAATCTTAATTCCCCCATGCCTGGCAGCAAAGGTGGGTTTTAAGTAACTTACGAAAGGCAAGGAGGGTGGGGGCAATTCTAATCTCTGGGGGGAGTTGGTTTCAGAGGGCCGGGACCGCCACAGAGAAGGCTCTTCCCCTGGGTCCCGCCAAGCGGCATTGTTTAGTTGACGGGACCTGGAGAAGACCCACTCTGTGGGACCTAACTAAATTATGCCATGGGCATTATGTGAACCCATTGTTGGCTGTGGCTGGGCACTGCCAAAATCCAGAAATAAGGGCTCATGTTTGGCAAAACTATCATAAGAATGGGGCTATGTGACTGTGGGATCATGCAAGCACCAGTCAATATGGCCCTATTGCCAAGTGCCGAAAGTAGATTATATGAACAAAGAGAGGGGTGATGTCAGAACTTCAGATCCAGATCATAAATTCCCTTTTAATTTATTCAATTTTTTCCCATTTTTTAATGCCACCCTTCTCCTTAGACTCAGGGAGGCTTACAACATGTTGGCTGTAGCACTTTTTAACAGAGGCAGCATATTGCCCCCATTTTACCCACCTTGGAAGGATGGAAGGCTGAGTCAACCTTGAGCCGGTGATGAGATTTGAACTGCTGAACTACAGATCTACAATCAGCTTAAGCTGCCTGCAGCACTGCACTCTACCCACTGCGCCACCCCGGCTCTTTTTCTCAGAGTCTTTTAAGCATAATAAGGATTACAAGATGAAGGTAAGATGTTTTGAGTTTAAATATTTTGGGGAGCAATTTAATCAGCTGACTTCCACATTTGTAATTAAACATTCAAAGGAAACCGGATCATTTGGAGAAATAAGAGTTTGCATTTTGGAAATTCACAGGATTTCGAAGCAGCTTCACCCCCTTCCCCTTTTTGCACCTTTAGAATGCTGCTTAGCTTTATAAATAACAGAGGTTTCCCCTTTTATAGAAAGACCGTGTGGTCCAGTAACTTCTCAATGAACTGTTTGTACTGTAAAGGAGACTAATCCCTTGGCGAATGACCCTTTGCAGGCATGGGGCAAATCCAGTTGTACAAATCAGGGCATCACTGAGAAATAAAAGGTGGAAAAGTGAAGATGTAGACAATCCTACTGAGGGAAGGACTGCAGCCTATTAGGAATTAGGCATTTCTGGGAGGAGAAGGAAAAAAGGCTGGATAAGAAGCAAGGAAAAGATAACCGCAAAGAAAGACTTTAAAAAAAGCCCCGCTGCGCCCAGACGAGGAATGGAGGCTAGTGAAATGGAAAGAAATTCAGATACAAATTCCAGGAGACATGAAAGCTGCTTAAAAGAGAGGAAAACAGATTTGCATTAAAGTGAGGTGATTAAGCGGACAACAGAAGCAGGACCCTGATTGTTACTGAAGCCAGACTGAAATAAAAACAAGAGAACTGTTTAGTCTCAGCTGGGCAGACTCCTGAATTTGTTTGCTCAGACCCAGGCAGGGCTGTAGCTGCTCTTCAGACAGCTTCAATGTGACAATTATTACCACCTTCCAATGTCTCCGTAACTGTTATTAAACGAAAAATGCAATTAAGATGTAACAATAAACTCGAACTCTTATTTGTACTTCTTTCATCAAATGCAGTAATCTGTTATCTCTGGTTCGAGGCTACCAATATATATATTTGTTCATATGTAAGTGTGTGTGTGGAGAGGGATGGTTTGAAGCTAAAGCATCAACTGCTTTGATTGCAATATTACATATTTTATCTATTTATTATTTATTTTATTTATTAATCAGATTTGTATGCCGCCCCTCTCCGCAGACTCGGGGCGGCTCACAGCAATAATAGTACAATGTAAACAAATCTAATACAGTGATACCTTGTCTTACAAACTTAATTGGTTCCGAGACGAGGTTCTTAAGGTGAAAAGTTTGTAAGACGAAACAATGTTTCCCATAGGAATCAATGGAAAAGCGATTAATGCGTGCAAGCCCAAACTTCACCCCTTTTGCCAGCCGAAGCGCCCATTTTTGTGCTGCTGGGATTCCCCTGAGGCTCTTCTCCATGGGAAACCCCACCTCCGGACTTCCGTGTTTTTGCGATGCTGCGATTTTACTGAGGCTCCCCTTGCTGGGAAACCCCACCTCTGGACTTCTATTGCCAGCGAAGTGCCCATTTTTGCGCTGCTGGGATTCCCCTGCAGCATCACAAAAACACGGAAGTCCGGAGGTGGGGTTTCCCATAGAGGGGAGCCTCAGGGGAATCCCAGCAGCACAAAAACGGGTGCTTCGCTGGCAATGGAAGTCCGGAGGTGGGGCATCCCAGTGGCGGCGGTGGGTTTATAAGGTGAAAATAGTTTGTAAGAAGAGGCAAAAAAAATCTTAAATCCCGGGTTTGTATCTCCAAAAGTTTGTATGACGAGGCGTTTGTAAGACGAGGCATCACTGTATTTAAGTTTAAGTTAATTTAAAACCTCAATTTAAAAACCAATAATACATACTAGCATACCATGCATAAATTTTTTATAAGCCTAGGGGAGGGAAAGTATCAATTCCCCCATGCCTGATGACAGAGGTGGGTTTTAAGGAGCTTACGAAAGGCTAGGAGGGTGGGGGCAACTCTGATATCTGGGGGGAGTTGGTCCCAAAGGGTCGGGGCCACCACAAAGAAGGCTCTTCCCCTGGGTCCCGCCAAACGACATTGTTTAGTTGACAGGACCCGGAGAAGGCCAACTCTGTGGGACCTAACTGGTCGCTGGGATTCGTGCAGCTGTGACAATAAACCAAAACCTAGAAATGGAAAATAATAGGTTGCTTAATGCTAAAATCCCAATTATTTTTTTTTTACAAATGCAGTAATATAGTGTTTCACTACCTAGAATCTGGCAAAAAAAAAACAAAAGATGAATTTTTGAAAAATGCAATTTGAACAGAGTTTTAAAAAAATTTCTGTGAAGATTATTTTTTTATTTGACAGATTTGCTGCCCTGACACAAATCTCCTCATTTGAGTTTAATTGTCATAATGTGAAAGTCAAGAAGTCAGTATTTAAAATGGAACACAAAATAACACAGGAAGCATTTAAGTTATACAATGAAAGGCCGATTTAAGTAGGTCTGCCTACAAAGCTTTTTGCTGTAAAATTACCTACCTTTGCCTGACAACAAAACTGCCCAATTAGAGTGGAGTAAAAAAAAACACCAGACACTAATTAGGTTTCAAAGCATGTACTAAAGGGACCAAATATTATGCAGAAAAGAAGAAATGTATTATGCTCATGGGTGCAGTACACCTACACTAAACCAGGTTTGCTAACTTTTTACCTCTACAGGATGGTCCTGTGGTGCCAGAATATAATATTTCAATTATTGTACTGTTACACTGCCATACAGCAGCTTTTGGAAATAAATACTAAATTATTCATATTACAACAATGTAAATTTTTCCTTTGAAGAATGTACGATTGGTCTCTGATTACATAATCACAATTTTTGACATTTTTGTTGGATTCACTGGGGAAGCTGTATTCACTTAATGACTGCATGATTAGTTTAATGACCATGGTGACTTGACTTATGATTGCTGTAAAAATGTTATTAAAATCAGGTCCAGTCTTGTGGTGACTTGACTTACGACCGCAATGGAAATGCTGGTCCCAATTTTGGTTACATGAAACAGGCTAGCTATTTCTATGGCAGATTTAAGTTCCTTTTCATCAAACCTAGATGTTTTCTCTTCCCCTGCCAAGTAGCCTTATTTTATAGTTCCTGCTGCCTATGGGTTTCTACTGGTTTGCTCCAGTTCGGGCGAACCAGTAGCAGCGGCGATGGGAGGCTCCTCCCACCCACCAGACATCATCATGGATGTTTTGCCTCTGCATATGCGCAGACGTCTTGTGCGTCCACGCTCTCATTCTCAAACTGGTAGCAAAGGTAAATGAAATCCACCACTGCTGCTCACTAATCATTCAATGACTTACCTGTGTCAGAAGAAGTATTCTGTCCATTAGTTAGGCCCAGCCATAGAGATTTTGCTCTATACTTATATAGAGTATTCCTCCCATATAAGTGTTCTTTATTTATTACACTTAAAATGCCAACAAATTAGAAAGACTCAAGGTGCCTTATGATAAAAACTCAGTAGAAACATACAATCAGAATGCTGAAGCTATAAAAATGAAATGATGCTATGAGGAAGTACATAAAACATCCGTTTGGACATCAACAACCTTCATCAGTCAAAACTTGGCAGGATCACAAAAACTCTTGGCTCGTGTTATGTTTAAAAAGGCAGGTTTTCAAGTCATTCTTGGGCAGCAAAAACCAAATGTCCAGTTATAGATTAGGTAGCTCCTGGCTCAACAGTAGTAGCTGCCGCACGAATCCCAGCGACCGATTAGGTCCCACAGAGTTGGCCTTCTCTGGGTCCCGTCGACTAAACAATGTCGTCTGGCGGGTCCCAGGAGAAGAGCCTTCTCTGTGGCGGCCCCAACCCTCTGGAACCAGCTCCCCCCGGAGATTAAAACTGCCCCCACCCTCCTTGCTTCCGTAAATTCCTTAAAACTCACCTCTGCCGTCAGGCATGGGGGAATTGAGGCAATCCCCCTCCCTCCTCCGGGCCTATATAATTTATCTATGGTGTGACTGTGTGTATGACTGGTTTAATAATGGGGTTTTTAAATTTTTTAAAAAATTTATTAGATTTGTTGTGAATTGTCTTATTGTATGCTGTGAGCCAAATAAATAAATAAATAAATAAATAAATAAATAAATAAATAAATAAATAAATAAATAAATGTGTCTTTGTAAGGATGAGCCAGCAGTGTGCTGCAGCTGCCAAAAAACCCAATGCAGTCTTAGGCCATATAAATAAAGGATAGCATCTAAATCATGTAAAGAGATAATATAATTTTATACCCCACTAATGTAAGTCCCGCTTTTGGCAGGACAGTCCCGATTTTTAATAATTTGTCTTGCGTCCTGCGGGGTTTTTAAAAAGTCCTGATTTTCCTTTCTCTGGACTGCCCAGAGCAAATAAGGCATTTCCTTTCTCTGGGCACTGGGAGACGCTTCCTCCTCCCGGTGGCCAGAGAAAGGAAATGTTTTATTTGCTCTGGGCAGTCCAGAGCAAATAAAGTCCAGGCTATCGGACACACACAAACAGAGAGAGAGAGAGAGAGAGATCGGAGGGTTGGAGAAGAGACCGAGCACACACCTCTCTGGGGTTGGGGGAGTGGGGGGAGGAGAGCTGCTTCCAGTATAAGAAGCAACCTGAGAGCAGAACAGGCAAGCTACTTCGCTCTCTTCCCTTGCCTTACTGTTTTTATGCTTTTCAAAAACGGGAAAGAATAAATTGATAGAAGTGCCGGACTGGGAAGCAATACACAAAAACAAACATTGAGGAAAAAGTCTGTAGAGATTTTTCAGCCATCCACCCCCCCTCCCTTAATGGTGTCCTGCTTTACCGAAGTTATAATCTGGTCACCTTACACTAATGAGACCACATATGGAATACTGCCATGATGACGAACCTATGGCATGCGTTCCACAAGTGGCACATGTAGCTATATTGGTGGGCACACAAGCTCAAGTCTGGCACACATACGTGTTCTAGCCAGCTGATTTCCAGGCCTTTTGGGCCCACTGGGAGTCAGGAAACAGGCTGTTTCCAACCTATGGAGCGGGTGGGGGAGGCATCTTTTTCACTTCCCCCAAGCTCCAGAGCCTTTCTAAGACCCTCTCCCCCTCAAAGCCCTCCAGAGAAGAGAATTGCTCTTTTCTCAACTTGAAATGGGACATTTCTGGCCTCTTGAGGACCTCCGGTGTGTGTTTGTGTGTGTGTACGGAAGTCCATTTTCACCCTCTCCAACCTCCTAGAAAGGCTCTGGAGCTTGGGGAGAGCAAAAAAACTTAAGTTGGCAAACGAGCCATTTTCTGCCTCTGGAGGGTCTCCTGGGTGGAAGGCCGTTTCTGCCCTTCCCAGACTCCTAGAAAGGTTCTGAAACCTCAGGAGAGTGAAAAACACGTGTTGTCGGGAATGGAGGGGGTCACAAAAACACATTGCATGTCAGGAATGGAGGGGGTCACACACACATGCATGGGGGAGCATGTGGAATTATGAGTGTGGGCACATGCACGTATGACTCCCCCACTCTCCCTCTATTGATGGTATTCCCTAAAATAGTGCATCCAGTTCTGGTCATCACAATACCGCCCTCAAAAAAGGCTTGATACCATAGAAAATGTACAACGAAGAGCAACAAAGATGTTAAGGAATATGGAGACTAAACCCTATGATGAGCAGTTAAAGGAAGCAGAAGTCTCTGGAGAGGGGCGGCATACAAATCCAATAAATAAATCCAATAAATAAATAGTTAGGGGTTCTATGATAGCTGCCTTCCAGTGGCAATAGCATTTAGACTTATATGCCACTTCATAGTGCTTTTACAGCCCTCTCTAAGCAGTTTACAGAATCAGCATATTGCCCCTAGCAATCTTGGTCCTCATTTTACCCACCTCGGAAGGATGGAAGGTTGAGTCAACCTTGAGCAGGTGGTGAGATTTGAACTGCTGAACAGCTAGCAGTTAGGTGAAATAGCCTGCAGTGTTGCACTCTAACCACTGCTCCACCCCAACAGTACTTGAGGTGCTGTCATGGAGAAGAGAAGATCGATTTGTTCTCCAAAGCATCAAAGGGCATGACAAAAAGCAGGACAATAAAGAGAGATCCAACCTTGACCTATGGAGAAATTTTACCGACAGAGAGAACAATTATTCGATGGACTAGCTAGCCTCCTGGAGTTGTGGGTGCTGCATCCCTGGAGATTTTTTTAAAGAAAGACTGGACAACCATTTGACCTTTAGAGTATACATTTTCCTGCCTTGAATACCTCTAAGCTCCCTTTCAGTCCTATAATTCTTGGATTTGTATGCCGCTCCGAGACTGCGGAGAGGGGCGGCATACAAATCCAATAAATAATAATAATAATAATAATAATAATAATAATAATAATAATAATAATTCTATGTCCCATCTTATGAAGAATGGCATTCCAAGAGCCAGGAGTAGCAACAGAGAAGGCACCCCTTCTTTAATGGAAGGGATGTGGGACATGTGCAACCTGTCTCATCTTCCAGGACAAAGACAATTGGAGAAAAGAAGAGCAGTTGTGTAGATCAGGTAATGAGCCATGCAAACGATTTACACATGACAACCAGCATCTTGAATTTCACCTGGAAACTTTCTGATAACTGGTAGAGATAGCAGAGCAAAGGTGTCACACGCAGGGTACATTGTGATGTGTCATGGAACTGCGTTCTGGATAAGTTATATCTTCCAAGTCAAGGGTGTGCCCACGTATAGTAGAGTGTATTATAAAAAAGATAAAAAAACCAAGCCTTGGTCAATACAAGAAAGGGTATCTCTTCCCTTCCCTGTGCTAAAAAAGATATTGACAAAATTGAACGGGTCCAAAGACGGGCTACAATAACGGTGGAAGGTCTTAAGCATAAAACGTATCAGGAAAGACTTAATGAACTCAATCTGTATAGTCTGGAGGACAGAAGGAAAAGGGGGGATATGATCGAAACATTTAAATATGTTAAAGGGTTGAATAAGGTCCAGGAGGGAAGTGTTTTTCATAGGAAAGTGAACACAAGAACAAGGGGACACAATCTGAAGTTAGTTGGGGGAAAGATCAAAAGCAACATGAGAAAATATTATTTTACTGAAAGAGTAGTAGATCCTTGGAACAAACTTCCAGCAGACGTGGTTAGTAAATCCACAGTAACTGAATTTAAACATGCTTGGGATAAACATATATCCATCCTAAGATAAAATACAGAAAATAGTATAAGGGCAGACTAGATGGATCATGAGGTCTTTTTCTGCCGTCAGTCTTCTATGTTTCTATGTTCTACAAAGCAATTATGTTGTATGTCTCTTCAGAATACACAACATTTACACGGCCGCAGCCTCACTTTGTCTAAAGGTGGATCTATTAATGTTAGGATAATTAGTGTTAAACATTTCTTTATTTAATCACTTTATTCAGCAATGATAAGATTTCGAATCTGGTCCTCCAGATTTGTAGCAAAAACAACAAAAACAGTCCCCAGTCGGAAACAAGATAAAAATCTGGCTTATGACAAATAATTTTTATCCCATTTGTAAAACAATGGAAGTATTATTAATTTATTCCATAGAGTCTTTTGGAGATTACAAAGATTCACAAACTCAATTGGATAATATTCTACATTGAGAACTATTCACACATTGAGCCTATTCACACTTTGCATTGCATTTGCATTTAGATATTGCTTCATGGTGCTTTAAAATCACTCTAAGAATAACAATCTGGGTCTTCATTTTTATCAATCTTGGAAGGATGGAAGGCTGAGTCAACTTTGATCCAGTCAGGATCGAACTACTGACAGTGGAATGCAGAGTCAGTCTGCACAATTGCATTCTAATCACTGCGTCACTACTATGTCACCATATAGAAATCAAATTACACATCCTATATAACAAAATCTTTATAAGCAATTATGAACTTCCAATTTCTGCTCAACTACAATGTTAGAACACCTTAAACTTACTATGTGGGTTAGGTGTGCTGGGAACATTCAACAAATAGTACAAAATTCTCATATTTTACATATAAACTGAGATGTCAAATTAGTTCTCCGTTTTTACATGGAGTATTGAAAATAAAGAGCACCTATTAACTTTCAGTCAACATTTTGAAAGTACTTCTTAAATAAATTACTTCATACCAATCTCAGAATTAATGTTACTTTAGCATGAGATCACTTGATGTATTTATTACTACATTTAAATTGTGCTGATGTTGTGTGATTATCTTAGTTTCCTTCACAACAAGAAAAGTGAAATACAAGCCAAAAATCTAGTGAGTTTCCATAATAAAGAGAGACCAAACCAGTGAAAACCATAACTTTAACCACAACTAACTTTTAATTTGATATTAGTTCTATAAAGCATTTTGTACATTACATTCTATATAAACTATATACTTATCAGTAAAGCTCTCAGATAACTCAGCAACTTATATTGAAAAATCATTTGTTAATCAATATACTTTTCTGGGCAGTGCACAAATATTTTCTAATTACAATAAGAGAAATCTCTAAAATATATGTACTGCGATATACACACACGTATATCGAGGCTTGCTCCACTCTTTTATAAATATGATCATTGCCATCAAACGAACAAAAAATAAACTGTAATTAGTCAATAAGGTGAGCCGATTTTTTTTAAAAAAGCACGACTGTGTTTTTCTTTTCATAATTATAACATCTTTTTTTAAAAAAGGAGCAATTACCTTTTTCCTCCTGCAAGTTTTAGAAAGAATAACTGCTAATTGGTCCAAATTCCCAACAAAATAAACAGATGGATTCTAAGATTATAACTATGACAGTGTCTACTATGAAATATGTACTTGCTTTTGCACATGGTCCAATCTGAAGTCACAGCACCAAGAAATGCATTTTGCACACATAATTTCACACTTATCAGCTGTTTCAACTCCCCACCCCCCTCTAGAAGACACGACGAATGTCTTTTGCCCACTAGATGGTGCTGTGGTTCCCCTTACAGACCAATGTCACTTACTTGCATTCTCTGTCCTCCAAATCAAAGTGTGGGTTGAAGTTGATCATAATCCTCTGGTGGGGCTGAGGAGCTTGAATCAACCATTCACATTTTTGACTTGGATGATAACTGTTAGGATAGCCAGGAGAGGTGAGATATCCAGGCTCTAAAATGTTTATGTTTTCACCACATCGATCTGCAATTAAAATACACAAACACACATGTATTACTGTATATCGAAATCACTCATCATTTGATCAATCCATCATGCAAATAATAGTTGGTCAGTACTAATCACCTCGGGTCAACTGAAGGTAATATATTTACTTTCCCATAACTTGCACAACTGTTTATTCAATTGTGTATAGAATGTTTTTTCTCTGTAAACAAAATAAATAGCAGAATCAACTTCATCTTCGTTCAGATCTTTTTTTAAAAAAAAACATGCAAACTGGGTAACTTTACAATGATCTTTTACACAAATTAAAGTTTTGTTACGTACTGACTACAGAATTGAAAGTACTGTACTCATATTAGTATACTATAGTAGTATATGGTTAGTAGTTAATTATAGATTAGGAACCTACAATGCTATTAAATATCAAATTTTACACAGGGAGCAACTTGAAGCTAACACAGTGCCTGCCCCCCTCTTGCTTACTGTTATCTTTCTGATAATGAGTCTGTTCTTTGTCATTAGACAATCTGGCTTGTTTACAGCATCCCTCTCTTTCTGGTTTATCAGATACTAAATCTAAGCAATTTGAAGTGATCTGTGCTCCAGAGATCCAGACTACCCAGCAACAAAGCACATTGTTAAAGCAGCAAAGGTTTACTTAGCTCCATTACGGATGTTTTCCCCCACCTTTGCTGCTTGGGGAGCAGATAAGGGTTAGCAAAGCAGAAAGGAAGGGGAAACAAAACAAACTTTAGTTCCAATTACAAAATCCTTGCCTTCCCCAGACTTTCAAATCTCATGCGCTGTTCTTGAGTAAAAGTGCTCTGACTCATGTTAGGATTAACTACAATTTACAGAATTATAAAGATGTAAGAAAAGACAACTCGTGAACCTCCAGTGTCAATAACACCACTGTTGCTTACTACACTGGCTAGATTTAAAAATTATGGACTGCTAATCTGAGTGCAATGACGCTGATATTCCATTAACATCACAGAACCAAACATGCATAGCTTGCAAGGCATAACATTTCCCCAGGAATGGCATACACAGGTTGCTTATAAGAGAAATTTGGCGATATGAAAATGTTTACCAATAGTTCTTAATGTGAAATTATCGGTGTGCAGAATTTTACTATAGAAAACCAGGTCAGTTTGAAAGAAAGACATAAAATGCACCAACCGCAGCAATTATATGAAACATCTGCCAAAAATTAGAAGAGAATGAGACAGTTTATTTCCTCCAACAGATTATGATTTTTGAGTTGGTTGTATGTTCCTATTTTTCCCTGCTTTGGCAGTTTGCATCGTATGTGTCTTTCCTGAGAACAAAAGATGTTGTCCTTAGGAGTTCAAAGTGAGCAGCCAATGATATTCTTGTGCAAACCTCCTGCATGTGGCAGGAGAGACAATCTGGCATGATTTGCCATCTGTAGCAGACTTAGGGAAAAAACTATCTGGCTTCATTAAGTATGCTACTTCATACTATGCAAAACAACATGGCATAATCTGGAATATGTGAAATGGTTGAAATAAACCAGTGAATCACTTGACATAGTCACTCCAGGAAACATTTAGTGGACTCACCACCAATAACACTTTAATCGCTATCTCCTGGGAAAGGGATAATATAATAAGATAATGTGGGCTGTTAAGGACTATCTGGCTCTGTGAAATCTCTCTCTTACTTGATTAAGAGAAGCAGTTTCTAATGACTTTGGACCATTAGCTCTAAATAGGGCTAATGAATTAATTTTGCAGACACTTGTACTGGATAGAGGCAGATCTGGCATTTGTGGGTCTGTTCAATTGTTGCAGATCCAAGGAACTGCGATGACTCCAGTGGGGCTAAAAATATTTTGCCCACAATTACTCAGACTCAATGGTAGCTTTGTAGTTTCTTCCTAGATCGGGCTCATCAAAGAATATTAGTGGATGGTACAAAGGCATTTAGTACATCTCATTCCACCAGGCTCTCCGTGAGCCTCTTCTGTTAAATTTGGTACTATTCATGTATCATTGAAAATACACACCCTAAACCTGTAACCTACGAAAAGAAAGACTTGACAACTGAAAGAGAAGATCTAGTTCCAAAGCATCAATGTTGATCTGAAACTGAATCACAACATCCAAGATACAAAGGCTTCCCTGAAAACTGATTCCCAGATCCTACTGTAATGCTAGTGAAGCAGCAGACAAGAGAACTTGTTGAGTTTTGACCAAATTAGCCTAATATTGGAAAAAGATTAATTTTCTTCATAACATGTGATTTAAATCTGGTCCCTGTAAGACATGCACACTACACGCACTCGCTTATTAAAACAATATACCACCCAAAGTACAGAGGAGGTCCCTTCGTTTAATTACTTTGATTGAAATCCTAGCCAAGCGAGAAGTTAATATTTAGTAATTAGCTAATAACTGCTCAGAATTGGTTCTGAGAGGAAAAACCCAGGTGATTTCCCCACTCCATGCATGCCAGCCACTCCTAAAGTAAGAACATTTTAAAGAATTCATAATATAATGAGATATTCCAGATGCCTGACCACTATTGTGCCAGAAACCCATGTTTTGAAGCTGCTGCTATCAAGCATTGCCCTAAGGCCAGATACAAAGACTATTTGAGGGAATTCTTCCTTAGAATTGTTGCCTGCTTTTTAAGAAGAATGTTTTATATTCCTTGCATTGGGACAAGCAGTCAGTAAAACTCAAGTCTTTTTTCATTTTATAAGTTAATAAAAAGGGGGAAATTTTACCTAGCAAAGTTACATAGCTATCTCCCTTAGTGTTCACTTCCTCAGTAGTAAACAATACTTAGCATTTGAAATACTGATCTGTTTAATTTTTCTGGACAATCTTGTCGAACTGCCAAGGGAAGGAAACATTAAAATGATTGGCTATTATGTGAACGCCGTAAGCCCAGTGTTACATATTGCATTAGTGTGTGGAGCCAAAAAGGAAGGGCTGATAGACTAAGCGTGTTGATTAGGTGTAATTCTAGATGAATACTCAGCATGTTATCCATCAACCTTTCCTTCTAGCCAATACAGTTAAAACCTGTTTCATGGTTGGCTTATCATCATCATCATCATCATCATCATCATAATCTCAGGCATTGCAACCTGGATGCACCTGAAAGTGATCCTGAGTCACTTACCACTCTTCAGAGCCCTGCCAAGGGCGACTATGAGGGCTGCACAGTGCAAAAGTAGACCCCAGGCCATCTTCTGCTTCGGATTCAGGAGGTCTGAAGAAACGGAGCAAGATTATCCAACCTCTCCAGGCAATTCTTAAATCCTCCTTCAGCACGGGCAGTTAAAAAGAAACAGAAAACTGATTCAGACGACAACAATTGTATTAGTAGCACCAGAAGTCTTGTCGATTGCAGGAGGCGCGCGCTCTCTGTCCCTCCTCTCCTCTCTCTCTCCCCCCCCCTTTTTTCTGTCTCGACTACCTCCTTAAGTCTCCCGCATCCTGTCATTTAGCTCTGATTTCCTGTGCTTTTTCCCACACTGAATCCATTTCCAGGAGATACTGTCCTTGCCATGTTCAAATAGAGGTTAACATGGGGGTGGGGGTGGGGTAGGGAAAGCGGAAAAACTAACAAGGAAGTCGCACCCGCGGCACAGATGGACGAACCGCGCGGAAATCCTCGCCGCTTTCTTCTCCTAAGCGGGTTGTACAACTCTCCCAGGGAAAGGCTCAGCAGGGCGCCTGCCTATAACGCTGGGGAGGAATAGAAAGCAGTTGGTAAGCCGAGAGGCGACTTTTCCACCAACTTCTCCTCCCCTCCCTTTTGCCCTCTTCACCTCCCGACCGTCTCGCCAGACGCGGAAGGAGGGGCGCAAGACCTCTTCCACCCTGGCGATCCTCTCGAAGGGAGACAGATCTACCCTCAGGGGAGCTCGAGACGTGCTCCGCGCCCAGACCCGGCGAGCGCTCCCTCGCTCGCCACTGACCTGACGCCTCGTGCGCCCTGCAAACGCGGCGGGGGCTTGCAGTCCCAAAGCCCCTGGGCGATGGGACGCTGCCTCTGCTGGCGCTTGATTCAAGCGGCTGGCAGCGGCGGTGGGGATGCTGGCAGAAGTGCCAAGCGGCTCCTTCCTGCAGCCTAAAGAGAAGAAGCCCAAATCAGTGGCAATAAGAGAGGACCCGACGCTATTTCCAAAGCCCCGAGTCCCCACCCCTTCCCCGCCCCCCAACACACAAACAAGAATCCACATTCACCAAAGCCCCGAAATCTACTCGAAGGGTAAATGGGTGGAAGAGGAGAAAGGGGTGGAGAGGCTTGGAGACCGAGAGGGAGGAACAGACGGACTCACGAAGGCGAAACAAGACGAGGCGGGCAGGAGCGCGCCGGCGATGAGGAGCCGCCTTCCCCCGCTCCGCTATTTGACCGCCTCCGAAGAAGCAAGGGTTTTCGCGCAGCAGGTAAGCGAAGTGAGGCTGTCAGGGCTTGAAGCGCCCGTCTGAAGACGCGGGGTAACTCTGCTCCCAGATTTCGCCTTGGCTGACTGCCTAGTTCAACCCAACACACCCACCTACTCTGCAAGCCGATCACCCCACGCGGGTATTTCAGGGCATCCCTGTGGCATTCGGCGGGTCATCTCCTCTCCCCTCCAGACGTAAGAGGGCTTCTCAGTGCACACCACAGGAAAAAAAAAGTCCGGCCCAGCTATGGGGTTCATCCGAGCTTTTCAATCTCCGCGCGGCTCTCCAAAGAAGTCAAAACGGCCCCGTTACCTGAAGGGGCTGAACGCCTCTTTCCCTTAGCCCCGCTCCCTCCGTAGTTAAGAGTGTGCAAGGTCGGCTCTAGTGCAGCATCTTCAAGACTCTCGCCATCCTATAGATCTTTGGCGCCGGTCTGGCTCTCACCAACGGATGCGCTGCTGCCTTCTGCCAGCCACTCAGAGCTCAGTGCGCCCCACAGCGACCTCGACGATCGCGGGCATTAACAGCCTGGCCTCAAGCTTGTGCGCTGTTGCGCTTTGTCCTCCTTCCACTTTTTCCTTGTCAAGCCTAGTTCAGCGGTATCCGCCCCTAGTTACGCCTCCAGTTTTGACCCCGAGCCTGAAAACGCACAGCCTCTTCGCAGCCTCGCCAATTGGTCGCTCGTAGTTCTTCTTCAACACTCCCCCCTCCTCACCAAACCCCTGGGGCAGAAGCTTTATATTCTGAGGGAGGAACCTCCGCCTACACCTTGTACGTTGGCAATTTTCCAGCACCTCACACCTGCTTCACGTTTGTCTCTCCTCCGCCTCCTAACTCACCGGCGGCGCCTTATGGCCCGCAGGGATCGGGCGTGTCCTGCTCGCGGACCCTCCTCCGATGCTCGCCTCTGAGCGCTTCCTTCCACTCGCCCACTTCGTGGCTGCCTTTTCTGTTCCCTTCAAATAATCACGAATATCGCCCGCGATGGTAACCGAGGTGGCAGATCACTGTGGAGGGTGCGCGCGTGTAAATCTGTTTGTGTCAGCACAAACAGCAAGGATAAGGCGAAGCGACACCGCGCACATTTCTCTCTCCCACCCCCCAAACACACAGACTCCTGGTGGGCTCTGCGGAGAGAAATGGCACACATTTCCTTAGCGCTTCCTCCGTTAGGGAAGGGCAGCGCCCAGGCGGATAGGAGAATGAAAGTTGAAACAATAAAACAATAAACAATGTGAAACAATGAAAAGGTAAATTCGATCAGCCCTGGCAATTATTCTCAATTTAAAAAATACTTGAGATTGAAAGAAAAATGTCTAGTTCCAAGACATTACTGTATATCCGGAGCAGAAATGTTTAGAGAAACAGAGGAAGAGCAGAGGGCGGTGTGGGCTTCCTGCTTCCCTCGAGGGAAGGAGTGGATGAAGGGGGAGATAGATGCCAACGTGGGGTACAATGAATCCAAAGCAGTGTTTCTCAACTTTGATTAATTCAATTCTTGGGAAATTCTGGAAGTTGAAATCCAGACACCTTAAAAGTTGCTAAAACTGGGAAACACTACTCTGGAGTTTCATCCAGTCCTGGTAGCAAGAGAGAAAATACAGATTGAGGCCATCACATCTGGAAAGGAGAATTGCTACCTGCTCTGAAGGACTAAAGCAATGGTGAAATAGTGGATTCCCTAATCTCCCTAAATACTGGGTTCCATAATTTCAGTGAAATTAAAGAATCCAGCCTGCCGATTTCTTGAGTCTCTGAATCGCCCTGGAAGATGACTCCACACATAGTGATAAACAAGCCTCCAAAATGGTACTAATATTTGCAAAGGGTGACAGGATCAAATTTCTTTTTCTTTTTTTTTCAAGCCCAAGAAAGTATAGTATGCAGACTGATTTTGACTGACAGTTTCTGTTCCTTGTATTGCAACATCAGGAATGTAAGGCACAGAACTGGGATGAGAGAATCGGTCCTAGCTGAAGCTACAAAACTGCAGCTGATAATGGCATTTCCTGCCTGCAAAGCAGGGGGGGGGATGCTGCCCGGACAGTGAGAGGTGGATGCAGTGGGATAGTGAAAATGGAGCTCCACCCCAGAACACCCAATTTTCACTGAAAGATGTTGAAAGAAAATGCAGGGCGTCCTGCATAAGCCACGCCCACAGTGTGGTAGTAAAAATTTGGGTAGCCCTTCACTGCTGCAAAGTCTCCTGTAAGACCCCTATCTAAAATCATGTTGTGTTGATGAATGCTTGCCCCAGAATCAGGAAGTTAATTTGTTATTAGTTGTTTCCTTGCCTAAGTTCAACAATTTAGCAAAAGCATAGGAGCATGGCTCCTACAATTCTTTCTAGCTTCATCATCAGCAAAGGCTATAGGACAAGGGTGTCAAACTCAATGCACTTAGATCTGGCAGGCAGGGCTGCCCTGGAAACAGCAAAGGACTGATCCACAGTGCCTCCGCCAGAGAAAACAGAGCTTGGGAGGGATGCACAGGTTCCTTCCAGCTCCATTTTCCCTAGCAGAGGGCTGCAGAATGTCTGAGTTGGCCACTCCCACCCGAGCCACACCCTCCAAAGTCAAACACAACCCTACTATGGCCCTTAATGAAATTGAGTTGGACACCCTGCTATAGGAAGTTTCTGCATTTTGTTCTTATGTATAGGTGTGTTGAATTAATCTACACTTCTATGTGCAGATGGAAACGGATGGACAGCATTGATTCCATTTTTGGTCATGTGTCCAGAAAGAAGGCAAGAAAATTAGAATGGAGAATTCTGACACCAATCTGAGCCCTGACCAATTGCCTCCGCCATAAGAACTCCCTGGGGGAATATATTTTCCCCCAGGAATTATCTTCTCTTTCGCAACTGGACCACTTTTAAACCCCTAATTTTCTTTGCTGGTTTCCTGTATCGTACCACATTTGGTTTCTTTTAGTTTCAGTTTTGGAGCGTTATTCTGCTCACGGACACCCAGACTGACAACAGATTCCTTAGCCTCTTTACATAATTACTTTGCAACTTTCTGTTGGATTGAAATGAATTTTTAAAAAGTTTCTACCAGAGGCTCTGCATAAAACTCACGAAAATGAAGTAAAGTATATTAATGAATTCACTTTATTTAATTTAGAATTAACTTTAGGGTTAGGATTCCTTGTGTATGCCTCCTGGATATAAATTGTTTCAACTCCTACCCTCAAAATGTCGCTATAGAGCACTGTACACCAAAACAACTAGATACAAGCACAGTTTTCCCCTGAACACCATCATTCTGCTAAACAAATAATTCCCTCAACACTGTCAAACCATTCACTAACGCTGCATTACTATTATTATTAGTCTTCTCATTCCTACTTATGACTGCAGGACTGTAACTTTGTTGCTTGTATTCTTACAATTTATATTGATATTGTTTCCTAATATGATTTGATTGCTTATTTGTACCCTATGACTATCATTAACAGTTGTACCCTGTGATTCTTGATGAATATATATTGTTTTTTTATGTCTACTGAGAGTATATGCACCAAAGACAAATTCCTTGTGTGTCCAATAAAGAATTGGCCAATAAAGAATTCTATTCTATTCTGTTCTGTATAATTCTGGCAAATGAGGGTTTTCCCTCTGATTTTTGAGACTCTTAAATTCAGGATTCTTTTCCTTCTGAAAACGATATCACTTCCTTTGAACTGGACAAATCAACACTTGGTGCAATAAATAACAATTTTGGTAGTGTTAAATCATGGGTGGGCAATTTTTATGGGTAGCAGTCAGTGAAGGGCTACTACAATTTTTACTACCGCATTGTGGGCATGGCTTATGCAGGACACCCTGCATTTTCTTTCAACATCTTTCTGTGCAAATTGGTTGCTCTGGGGTGGAGCTCCATTTTTGCTACCCCACTGTGCCCCCCCATCTGGGCAGCAGCCCATCCCTGGTAGCAGTGAAAGCTAACCCTGATACCACACCTGAAAAAACTGGAAAACCATAACTGTGAAGTATCAGTGGCCTAGACTAAAAGATAGATTTGAAATAAGTTAAATTAAAATAAATGAAATTTATTTAACAATCAGTAATAATCTTGTTTGCCAATCATACAGTAGTATTTGGCAGCAGTTGTGGCTCTGGAAGTGATATGGGTTATTGCAGCTTTTCTCTTCTTTATTGAACAGTTTTCAAAGAGAGAAAAAAAGACTAAAAGTAAATAAATAGCAGATTTTTTTCCTCGTGCAAAAAGGAAAAAATCCATAATGGAGCATTTGATCCAAACAAACACAACTATTGAACAGAAAACTTAGTAGGAACGGGAAGAAAAGTCTCCCTCAAGTGATATGTGGTGATGAACATGGAATTACATTACAATCCCCTACATCCTTCTGAACAACACTGCTGACATATAGTGAATGAGGGACAAATATATTAGTATAGGTCAAAGAAAGTATGCTTTAAAAAAAAACTCCAGCCAATTTTATGCGGGGAGAGAATTGCTTGTGTCTGGAATACACTTCATTTTCTAGGCTAGCTAGAACATAAATCTCTATCCATACACACTGAGTTATACATTTGTTTGAAATACTTTTCAAACAGTTGTTACAGTTGGCAGACAGACAGCAAAACTACAAACGTTTTTCATTTGTGTGTGGTAACCATATGGATCCTATAGCTCGTTTCCCTCTTGAGCGCAATCTTAAACTCAGCACATCTGAAGATGCTCATAGACACTTTCTCATTTAGAGAAGATCCTGTCCCTGACGTCCAAGAAAACTGTATACAATCAAATACTCACCTCAATGACTCTCAGCCCATTACACTGTGAGCTGTGCTAGCTCAATACCATTATCTTGTCAGCCTTTTGCACTATCTTCGACTGTATTCTCAGAGCTCATCCATGTCAAATTTGGCACCAGAGTCAGACAAAATGGTAGACTCCATCCCAGTCTTGTTTTAATCTCTAGCCAGTCCCTTAGCGTATCTTATGCAATAACTTATACATTTACTGGACTAAGGGTAATGCATATTTTATAACTAATGCATCAAGTTCTTTCTTTGTTTTCCTTAAATGACATCCATATAAGTTAGCAGTGGGTTAACACGCTGTGAAAATCCAGCTGTTAACGTGCTTCATAATACAAACCAATGAGTTGAATCTTTCCTCATAATTGCTAAATTAGCACTCTCTGCAGCTTATTCCTAAGAAAACATAGGCAAGGTTAAAGCTGTGCATTGCATATTTAAAGTAATTTTGGGAAATATGTGTGCTAAAGAGCAATAGAGGCTTATTGTAAGTGTGGCTTTGCTTAGTGAGCAGACATCTGGAAAATAAGTCGCTGGTATTAAAAAGTTATACCTATCATATGAAAATCGTGGTTTTCTTCTTCTTCAGTTAATTTCATTCTATCTCATTATCTCTATAAAGCCAAGGGACAATACATTAGAACTCATCTTGGTAAATAGTTTTTTTCTTGCTTTTGCAAAACAATATTGTAGTTTCCTTAATACTTTGTATGCTTTGATGCTTTGCTTATTCTACAAAATAGCTGTAATAACTATTATGATGAATGACACACCCACCGTTCTAGCTGTTTTGATTAACAATCCATGTATTCCATTCTAATACAGTGGAACCCCGACATAAGAGCTGCTCTACTTAAGAGCAACTCGAGATAAGAGCTGGGAGGGGAGATATATTTTTGTTCTACTTACAAGCCCAAATTCGAGATACAAGTGCCAAGGAGCTGTCTCCTGAAGCCAAACGCTAACTTCCGCGTTCGGCTTCAGAAGACAGCTGCGAAGCGGCGCGCGTGTTTTAAAAGGTTGCAGCCGGCCTGGGGGGCTCGGGGGGGGGCTTGCAGCTTTCTTTCTTGCTCTTTTTCTTTCTCTCTTTTACCTTCCCTTCCTCTATTTCTTCTTTTCTTTCTCCTTCCCACCTTCTTCCCTCCCTCCCTCCCTTCACTCATTCCTCTCTTACTCTCCCCTTTCATAAGTTTCCTTGCTTCCTTCCTCTGTTCCTGTCCCTTCCCTCTTTCCTTCCTTCCTTCCCACCCTCCGTCCATTCATTCACCCATTCCTCTCTTGATTGCTTAAAGCCGGTCCCTGGTGCAAAAAGGGTTGGGGACCTCTGTCCTACAGGATTGGGTGGCAGAGAAGTTGAACATATGTAAATTTAAAAGTTTAAGAAAGTTTACAAGTTAAGTGAAAGAAACTTCATTATTCATTTATATGTACATGTACATTTCTTCATTAAAAACATGTCTTTCTGCATAATTTAGACTAACTTTCTGAGTTTTTTGAGGGCTGGAACCAATTAAAATTATTTACATTAATTCCTATGGGGAAAAGTCGTTCGAGATAAGAGCTGCTCGACTTAAGAGCCCAGGTCCGGAACGAATTAAACTCGTATCTCGAGGTACCACTGTATTGAGAGAGAGAAAAAAAGTTCTTATTTTCACAAGGTTCTAAACAATTAAACCTATACTATTTGTTCACAAAACATTGAAAGTTAAAATTTAATTTTCAGAAGTCCAATGTAATCCTGCTCTCACCAGTGAATATGTACCTATATATTGTATAGCTATTACCAACATCATCATTCTTGGTAAAGTTATATTATTACATATTATTAACAGTTCTAGTTTTACATTTTTTAATACTGAATGTTTCAGTGGTCCTTTGACATGTATTTTTGATGGACCCAAGTCAAGTAGCCCCATGCCCTGGCAATAATTTGTGATGGTCAAAGAGCTTTTTCCTTTCAATATCTTACTTTATGACCCTTTTTGCCCATCAAGATACAGTTAGCCTCATCAATAGTCAGTAGAAAGACTTCTAGTAGTTCAAAATTCAGTCAATGGAAAGTCAGTGAATGAGAGAACCTGTGAGACCATAAATAATAGTCTTTTCTGTTTGTGCAAGCCACTCCCCCTCTACAGTTAATGCTTAGTGATGCAATTTGTTGTCATAAGTAGACACTGAATTGATTTTTAAAATATCTTTAAATATTTAATGATGACTGCTTTTAATTTTTCCCCATGTCTGTCTACCTTTTTGACATGTATTGCCTATCCTTTTGAATGTGGTCACAACAAAGGTTAAATATGACTTCAGATTGAAAAAGGACTATCTAGGTTCTGGGGTAAATAAATTTAAATAGACTATCTCTGAATAAATATGCTGGTTATTAAATAACAATTTCATTGAAAACGATATATGAAAAATACAATTTTCTGGAATGTATCAATATATTAAATATATATTTTTTCTAAGTTTTCTTGTATCAATGTGTACAAATGAATTGGAATTCTGATCTGTATCAGTAACCTAACAGAAACACATTATATTCTGTTGTATTTACCTGTATTTTGGACAACTTGGATGAGTTAACCTTCTATTTTATTCTGTAATTTTATTCTGTTCTGAGCTTAGAAACTTTTATTTTGATTCAGATATTGTCCGGTTTGATTTTTATATTTACAATGTTCTTTTGAAAATTATTCTGTCTTCTGATTATAAACCTACTTCCTGGGAATTTTAGTCCAGTCTTAAAAACAAATGCCTTAAGTTAAATTGTGTAATATAAAACTGCAGATGAAAGCAAAGTTTATCAGTTAAACAATGTGTTTAAATACATTTGAAGTTTACTCTTTATATGAATATCCACAAGCTAAGAATAAAATAATTTTAAAAATAAGCTTGGCAAATGATTAATCATGACAAGTCTTACTTATTTGATGCTATTTTGGAATAAAGATAAAATAAAGAAAAATAAACTTAAGATACTAGCATTGGAAGGTTATACGGTGTGTTATTATTAAAGAATAGATATTCATGCAGTAGCGCTTGGATTTTATGAGCCACAAATATATTCACAAAGTCTTGAGTAGAAAATCCTTTGTTACCATAGTGCCTAGCACATTATTCTTTGTTTTGGGCAAGAAGAACTGGGCAGTGGGGGATCTGCCACGGCTATCAAATCTACATCTCTAGCATCTAATAAGATGCTAATGCTGTGGAGTTAAGAAGGTGATTCAACAGTCAGTGCCCTATTAATTGCAGGGTATTTATTTGGAAGGGAGTAGTGTGTTCTTTGTAATATCATCTAACCAAAGCTGTGATGATATAAAGCCCACTTTTATTTCTCTTTTACTGAAACAATAATACTTGTGTGACCTTAGAGAACCATAGACTCATAGGTCTAGAAGGCATCTTGGAGGTTTTCTACTCCAATTCCCTGTTCAAGGCAGAATTGTTATAGTTTCTGGACAAATATTTGTCTAGTCTTTTCTTGAAATCCTCCAACAATGGAACACCCACAACTCAGAGAGACAAGCTGTTCCATTGTATAATTGTTGTCAATGTCAGGAAATATATCCTTAGTTCAAGGTTGGAGCTCTCATTAATGAGCTTCCACCCATTGCTTCTTGTCCTGCCCTCAGGTGCTACAGAGAATAAATCAATGCCCATTCTTGGTGACTACTTATCAAATACCAGGTTCTCTCCTAAACCTTTTGTTCATTAGGCTGAACATACCTAGTTCCCATAGCCATTCATTGTATGACCTAGCCTCCAAACATCTTATCATCTTTGATGATGACCCTTATCTTCATTATATGATAGGCAGTGTAAAATAATAGGAAAAGACCATTGGGTTTGAAAATATTCTTTTCAAGTCTAAACACATGAAGGTATCCAAATTAAAGTATCCCCCTTGTAAGGTGGCTTGACCTGGTTGAACATATTAAGTGAAAGAGGGCCCACTATATCTATAGAAAATCATATCTACTTCCCTGTTTCTTAACTTTCAAGAACCAATCTTGCTGTTATTTAATCCATTATTATCTTCCCTGGTATGATGGAGGAGAGATCTTGACCCACAGTGAACTAGAGGTTGAAGATCTTTGTATAAATGTGTGAGCATTCCCGAGGATGGGAATTTAGCCTAAGGAAAAAGCAGTGAAGCACATTTCATAGCTATAACAGAATGAATATTTATTTGCAGGAAATGTTTCATAAGGGTAGGCAAAGCCTACCTCCTAGTTAACTGTATTCTACCAGGAGTATTTAGAGAAGAAAGGCATAAGATACTGACATCACCTAGCAATCTCTGAGTTCATGGTGTGCAACTTGCCATGTCCTATTGCCATCATGTGATGTACGAGGGTCGCCCAGAAAGTAATGTACCTCATTTCCACCCCCCTCATCCTGCAGTAATGGTATGAATGCGAAACTTTAGATATACATTATTTGAATTGTCAGGAATGCATGTGTAAATTTTGTGTTTCTTCAGATGGATAGCGTAGCTGCAGCAGTGTTTCAAAATGGCGTTTAAGTTATGTACTTTACAAGCAGCGTGTCGTCATTGAATTTTTCACTGCAAAAAAAGAAACTGTTAGGAACATTGACAAACATTTGTTCTACTTGTTTGGGCCATTTGTTCCACTTGTTTGGGCCATCCATGGAAGCCGCCCTGAGTCTTCTGATAGGGGCGGCATACCAATCTAATAAATAATAATAAAAAAGACATTTTGAGGATGACGAAGAGATGATTTGCACAGTGCAGAAATGACTTTGTGACCAGAACAAGGAGTGGTACCGACAGGGCATACATGCCCTTGTGTCTCGCTGGAGGAAGGCCATAGAACAGGACGGAGATTATGTGGAAAAACAGGGAGTGTATAAGAAACATCATTCTTTCTTGTGTGTAAGTTTCATTGTGTTCAATAAATAATTGTTGAAGGAAAAAAATGTGGTGCCTTATTTTCTGTGCGACCCTCATATCATGACATTTTTCCCTTCATGGAGCTGGGGTGAACATGGCCTGTGCATGATGCATCTAGCCCACAGGCTGCCAGTTTGACACCTGTGTCCTAGATAGAGAGTAACTGTCTATCATGTTCCTGTTGGAGCCTGAACCTGCAGAAGAAGATGAGTCAGAACTGGAGCCAAGAGAGAATGAGGGAGAGGCTTCTTTGGCTTCAGAGGAACGTGTGGGGTAGCCAGGCCAGGGCTCCTCATGAGTGGGACAGGATGACTAATAGGACTGGCAGTAGAAATGGGGAGTGAAGGACCTCAGGCAATGAGTAAGAACTGCACCCTGATCCCTGAGCATGGAGAGTGGAGTTTAAGTGGGAACAGCGCAGGCCAACCTGACAACTCCGGAGGAGAGCACCCTGCCTCTCCTCCCAAGTCACACCTGGAGATTGAGGTTTAACGTGATGCTGTGGAGAGGAGTGTTTTTAAAAAAAAATTATTTATTTATTTATTTATTTATTTATTTTTGTTTGTTTGTTTATTTATTTATTTATTTATTTATTTATTTTGTCCGATACATAATACACATTGAAGAGAAAGATATGTAATAATATAAGTAAAGAAAAGAATAGAAGAAAAGATATAAAAGTATAGGTGAACATATTTGAAAGGAAGAAAAGATAAATGAGATAAGGAGAGACAATTGGACAGGGGACGGAAGGCACACTAGTGCACTTATGCACGCCCCTTACTGACCTCTAATGAACCTGGAGAGGTCAATCGTGGGTAATCTAAGAGAAAAATGTTTGGGGTTAGGGGTTGACACTACGGAGTCAGGTAATGAGTTCCATGCTTCGACAACTTGGTTGCTGAAGTCATATTTTTTACAGTCAAGTTTGGAGCAGTTAATATTAAGTTTGAATCTGTTGCGTGCTCTTGTGTTGTTGCGATTGAAGCTGAAATAGTCATTGACAGGTAGAACGTTGCAGCATATGATCTTGTGGGCAATACTTAGATCGTGTTTTAGGCGATGTATTTCTATGCTTTCTAGACCTAGGATTGATAGTCTGCTTTCGTAGGGTATTCTGTTTCAAGTGGAGGAGTGAAGGGCTCTTCTGGTGAAGTATCTTTGGACATTTTCAAGGGTGTTGATGTCCGAGATGTGGTATACGTTCCAGACAGATGAACTGTATTCAAGGATGGGTCTGGCAAAAGTTTTGTAGCCTCTGGTAAGTAGCGTGAGATTGCCAGAGCAGAAGCTGCGTAGGATCAGGTTAACAACTCTAGAAGCCTTTTTGGCAATATTGTTGCAGTGGGCTTTGGCACTTAGATCATTTGATATTAGTATTCCCAGGTCTTTTACTGAGTGGGGGTTGGCTGTGAGATTTTGTTTATTCAGTTTATATATGAGGTTCAGATTCCTTTTGCCGATATGGAGGGTAGAAATTTGTTGGGAACAAACAATGAATTCATGGAGTTTTGTGTGCCATTGTTTGGAGTTCCTGGACTTTTTACCTTATTTCTTGCCTTGTTCTTTTGTTTCCTGGACCCATTGACTTATTCCCTTCTTCTGCTGGATTTCTTACTTTGTTGCCATTGTGCTCATAGCATTTAGCTGGATTACTTGTAGTCAGAGGCTGCTGGAGGGGTGTTTGTGTGTGTGTGTGTGATCATTTTGCACTGGATATAACATTTGAAGCAAAATTGGAGCAATAAAAGGGTGACTTGAACTATCAGTTGACTGTGTTGCCTCTGTGCCTTGTTCTGGGTCCTCACACTACCTATACACCAGAGGCAGGTTCCACTTACCTTTCACTAACAGTGCGCATCATGACCGTGTGTGGACACATGCTTGCTACATGCCATCTTCTCGCATCCTCTCATGCAATTTTGTCCCTCTGCATATGGAGAGAGGGACAATTTTACTTCTGTGCAAAGAGCCACACAACATGATTTTTTTTAAAAAAAAAATGATGGCGGCGCCCACCACCCAGCAAAGCTATCACACACACATTTATGAAATCAGTGGGATACTACCAGAACGGAGCACATGGGTGCACCAGTAGGACCCCACCACTGCTATACACTCTTGGGGCCCATAGATTATGCAATGCTCAAGAGTGCCACTGGATTTTATGATTACACCCCTTCATAGCTTTTAAAACTGTTTGTTTGTTTGTTTGTTTGTTTGTTTGTTTGTTTGCTTGCTTGCTTGCTTATTTATTTATTTATTTATTTATTTATTTATTTATTTATTTATTTATTTATTTATTTATTTATTTATTTATTTATTTATTTATTTATTTATTTATTTATTTATTTGATTTGATTTGATTTGATTTGATTTGATTTGTATGCCATCCTTCTCCTTGGACTCAGGGAGGTTTACAAAATGTTAGCAATAGTACTTTTTAACAGAGCCAGCATATTGTCCCCACAATCCAGGTCCTCATTTTACCCACCTCGGAAGGATGGAAGGCTGAGTCAACTTGAGCTGGTGATGAGATTTGAACCACTGACCTACAGATCTACAGTCAGCTTCAGTGGCCTGCAGTACAGCACTCTACCTGCTGCGCCACCCCATCTCATAAAGTAATTTATATTACTTTTATTTGATTGTAGCGAGTAAAAGCCTGCAAATTTCTTTACTACCACATTGTGGGAGTGGCTTATTTTGTGGGTGTGGCTTGCTGGCCTTGTAGCCAGATGGGAGTGGCTGGGTGATCATGTGACCGGGGGTGGCTTAAAGGTCATGTGACGGCTTAAAAGAGGGCCAACCTGACGTCATTCATGTCAAGGATTTGGGTTAGGGTACTTGGCCTCTCCTCACCTCAAAGAGATATCATTTCCCTTACTATTACTGAACATCTAAAATATACTATTTAATTCTATGTATATATTCCATATGTGTACATACCTATTACACACAGGTACACAAAAATATACATTATCTACTATATAGTGTATGTACACACACGCATGCACAGCTCTTCAAAAATATAAGCATTCAACCTCATTTTCTGTGATAGGAAAAACATACCCAGAGCCCAGAAGGGAAAAAAATTCCAAAGATTTCTACCGGTTCTGCATACCTGACCAAACTTTTTCTACTGGTTCTGCTTACCTGACCGTACCCGTAGGAGCCCATCACTGGTTGTAACCATATAGAATATCAACCCTTCTGCTTTACTGTGGCATCAGACTAGACTATTACCAGCAGCTGTTGAATATATTAATGCTTTCATAATCCATTCCCTTGAGAATCTCAGAATGATTTGCAGAAAACTCTTTGAGGTCTCCCATTCAGAGATTTCCAGTTGATGCTTGCTTAGCATCTACACTATTACAGTATCAGGTACCACCAGATACAGTCATTTTCATTAGCTTTTTAGTAGAGTTCAGTAACATTTCACCACAATATGTCTCCTTTTACTCTAATGACAAAATTCCCATTTGACTTCACAGGGAGTAAGAGCCAGCCCTAGATAATTAGATAATTAACTTACACAATTAGCTTATTATCATCAATTTTTATTCTGCCTGCAAAAGAAATTAAATACTAATGTTTGTGTTTCAGGAAAGCAGACTTAATAACAAAGAGAGGCGTCTGTTCAGCCTGAAATAAAATATATAACGAGAATTTTTTTTAAAAAAAAACCCTATAAAAATATAAAAGCCCTTTGGTTTAAGACTGAGTTTGGTTGGCTTGATAACAAACTTTGCATCAATATAATCTATCTGCCTTTCTGCATTTATAAATTGACATTATACCATTATTGAACACAAAATGCAAGCATTTTATATTTTTCATAATAATACCAGAAGGGATACAAACTTATTAGGAAAATTGGAGCTATAATTATGATTCGACCTGTTTTAATGCATTCCCTTCAGATTGAACACAGTAATCATGGTAAACAGCAGTTGTACTGCATTCATTACAGATCAGCTCCTATTTCTCTGAGTCATATTTCATTTTCTTCAATAGGTGTTCATCATAATTTGTCTGTCACTTATTACAGCTGATATTAAATGGCTTTCCAACTAAATGTGTGTTTTTGTTATTTATGAACTCGAATACATTTGCAGGAGTATACTTTCCTGTATCACACGAAATGGCTAGGCCCACTTACCAAATGCTAGAAGTTGGGTGCACGGTGTGGAATTGTGGGGAATGAAAAAGCTGCTGAATGGTGCTTTTGATGAATTATGGGAGACTCAATGATTCTCTGTCTCAGAGTCCATTTGTTTGATATGTGTTCTCCAAACAGGTAGGATTCAGACTTGCATTTTATTCTGAGATCCAGAAGCAATATTTTTCCACTTTGCCATTTCAAAATAAAGCATCAGAAGCAACAAGGACCATCTCAAAGTCTGTAAAGAAGGTGTCTGTTTGTGTCATGACAGTGCCTTTGTTTAGAAGAAGACTTTTGTTTAGAAGTCTCTACTTCCAGATATGGACAGCTGTCTCTCTGTCCCACATACCCTCAAAACGTCGCTACAGAGCACTGCACACCAAGACAACTAGACACAAGAACAGTTTTTTCCCGAACGCCATCACTCTACTAAACAAATAATTCCCTCAACACTGTCAGACTTTCTACTAAATCTGCACTTCTATTCTACTAGTTTTTCTCATCATTCCTATCACCCATTTCCTCCCATGTTGACTGTATGACTGTAACTTGTTGCGTATATCCTAAGATTTTTATTAATATTGCTTCTTCATTGCTTATTTGACCCCTATGACAATCATTAAGTGTTGTACCACATGATTCTTGACAAATGTATATTTTATTTTATGTACGTTGAGAGCATATGCACCAAGACAAATTCCTTGTGTGTCCAATCACACTTGGCCAATAAAAATTCTATTCTATTCTATTCTATTCTATACACAACTACCTAGGGCAGTGATTATTATTTATTAGATTTGTATGCCGCCCCTCTCCGCAGATAGTGAACATTTTTTTTCCTTGGGTGCCAAAAGAGTGTATGCACGTGTTATCACATGTGCACAAGTGCTCACACCCATAATTCAATGCCTGGGGAGGGCGAAAACATCTTCCCCTCCCCTGGAGGTTCTCTGGAGGCAGAAATGGCTTGTTTCCCAACTTCTGGTGGGCACCGTAGGCTTGTGTTTTCCCCTCCCCAGGCTCCAAAGGCTTCCTTGGAGCCGTGTGAAGGTAAAAATGCCGCACATATCCCCGGAGGCTTGATGGAAGGCAAAACACTCTCCTAGAACCTCTGTGAGAGCAAAAAATCAGCTGCCCCCCACCACCACATGCATGTTGAAGCTGAAGTAGGGCAACGGCTCGCGTGCCAGAAAATATGGCTCCGTGTGCCACCCGTGCCAAAGGTTCACCATCACTGACCTAGGGCCATGATGTTGAACATATAGCATGCATTCCACAGGTGGTACATGGAGCCATATCTGCTGGCATGCAAGCTGCTGCCCTAGCTCAGCTCCTGGGTGCATGTGTTTATTTGTTTATTTGTTTGTTTGTTTGTTTATTTGTTTGTTTGTTTGTTTGTTTGTTTGTTTATTTGTTTATTTGTTTATTTGTTTATTTGTTTATTTGTTTATTTGTTTATTTGTTTATTTGTTTATTTGTTTATTTGTTTATTTGTTTATTTGTTTATTTGTTTATTTGTTTATTTGTTTATTTGTTTATTTGTTTATTTGTTTATTTGTTTATTTGTTTATTTGTTTATTTGTTTATTTGTTTATTTGTTTATTTGTTTATTTGTTTATTTGTTTATTTGTTTATTTGTTTATTTGTTTATTTGTTTATTTGTTTATTTGTTTATTTGTTTATTTGTTTATTTGTTTATTTGTTGGATTTGTATGCCACCCCTCTCCGCAGACTCGGGGCGGCTAACAACAGCAACAAAACAGCATATAATAATAATCCAATACTAAAACAGTTAAAAACCCCTATTATAAAACCAAACATACATACAGACATACCATGCATAAAATTGTAAAGGTCTAGGGGGAAAGAGTATCTCAATTCCCCCATGCCTGGTGGTAGAGGTGGGTTTTAAGCAGCTTACGAAAGGCAAGGAGTGTGTGTGCCAGCGAGATGATTTGTGACTTGCATGGAGGCTCTGGGAAAGTGTTTTCAATCTCCAGAGGATGAGGGAGGTTGTTTCTCCCCTTCCCAATATTCCAAGAAAGCAGAGGGCCAAAATACGGGCCTACCAGGCCCACCAGAAGTCAGGAAATGGCGTACCATGGGTAGTTGTGCCTGCATGCAGGGGTGGGGCTGCACAGAAATGGTCACACACCTATATGCACAGGCCATAGCATGTACACACACACTTTTGGCACCCGAGGAAAAAATGGTTTGCTATCACTGACCTAGGGCATAGTGTGAAACTCAAGGTCTGCAGGCCGCATCTGGCTGGCAAGCCCATCATGGAAACAGTAAAGGACTTGCCCATGGTGCCTCTGTAAGTGCCCCCCCCGAGCTCTGTTTTTATTGGCAGAGAGCTACAAAAACAAATTAAAAACAAAACTAAAAGAGAAATGTTTCCCCTGTTGTATTTGAGCATGCAAGAAGAGACAGAAAAAGAAAGAAAAAGAAGGAAAGATGGGAAGTGAGCAAAGAAGGAAAAATAAAGAAAGAGGAGAAGGAAGGGGAAAGAATGAAGAGGGAAGGAAAAGAGAAGAAAAGAACCCATAAATTAGAAAAAAAATGGGGTAGGTTACAACTCATGCAGATGGATAAACAATTGGCTGTCCAACCGCACACAACAAGTTGTCCTCAACGGTTCCAAATCCACATGCAAGAAGGTAGGCAGTGGGGTACCACAGAGTTCTGGCCTGGGCCCTGTACTCTTCAATATTTTCATCAATGGCCTGGATGAGGGAGTAGAAGGAGAACTAATCAAATTCGCAGACGACACCAAACTGGCAGGGGTAGCCAACACCCTAGAGGACAGACTCAAAATACAGAAAGATCTAGACAGATTAACACTATGGGAACACACTAACAACATGATGTTCAACGTCGACAAGAGAAAAGTCACCTTGGTAAAAAAAAACCTTGGAAAAAAACCTTTTTCACCTTGGTAAAAAAAAACCTAGACACACATACAGCCTGGGAGAAACCGCACTTAGCAGTAGTGACTGCGAAAGAGATCTTAGAGTCTTGGTGGATAACCAACTAAACATGAGCCAGCAATGTGCAGCAGCGGCCTAAATAGATAGATAGATAGATAGATAGATAGATAGATAGATAGATAGATAGATAGATAGATAGATAGATAGATAATAAATAAATAAATAAACAAACAAACAAACAAACAAACAAACAAATAAATGGAAAGTGTTAGATCGGGTACACCAGGCTGCACACATTGTAGTTAAATTGGTTTAATTAACAATGAACTGGAAAAGCAGCAAGTGATTGCTAACAGGCTGGGTAGCACAAGAAGCACCCTAAAATAACGACACGATATACAGTTCAACAGAGTAGGTGTAGCATTGACAGCCATTTAAAACTAGCAGCAGACGCTGTTATCCAATCAGCGGCCGACATTCAAATGGCCGCTGTTGTCCTTTCAGCGGCCAGTATGCAAATCTCCCCAGACAGAACAGAAAGGAACAAGGAATGAAGAAAGGAGATTATAATGAGAGCGAGTGAGGTTTCTTTGGGAAGTTCTGCCTTAGCACCCTGACACAAGTGACTTCAAGCTGGGCATGTGCACAATGGCCCCCCACCCCTGGCCATGTCCCCCTGATCCTCCGAAGTCAAACACAACCCAGATGCAATACTCAATGAAATCAAGTTTGACACCTCTGACCTAGGGGGAAAGTAATAGTCAGAACAATGATATGGCTGGTCCGATGCAGCCTACCAATTCATTTTGAATTACTGATTCAAACCACCCTTAGATTGAATCAACTCACCCAAGCTTTGCACAGCCATACCACAGTTGCTCATGGAGCATGACTAGAATTCAGATGATAATCTGACAGACATGTAAGCAAGTCTCCAGCAATAGTTCATTTTTATAAATCTATTTATTAACTGTACATGGAACAATCACTTTGAAGAAAAGTAATTTACGAAGCCACACAAAAGCATCCTGAATAACAATGTTCAAAAGCATTTCTTTTCAGAGGAATTAGCCAGCAAACAAATTATTTCTTTTGGGGAAGCTAGCAATCAAAATCTAATATGGAATTAATTAGCTCTTATAGATTAAAGATCAAAATGCAAGTTACAATAAGACAGAAGAACAAATGCAAGTAATAGAAATCACAAGTAACAAATAGAAAGGCATGCATAGATCTCAACAAGGATTCGTTAGGGTTGAAAGCTCAATAATTATGCAAGATAGCGAGTAAAGAAAGAATCCTACCCCAGGAGCTAAGAGAGATTGGGGGTGATGTGATCCCTTGCCTCTTGCTCGTGGAGGTTACATCTAAAAATTTTCCATGTCAAGCTGAAGTCCTCTTGGCTTTCTTTGCCGCATACAGAGTCTTGCTTAGATTCAAAGACCCAGACAATATCAACTACTCCTTTCTGACAACTGAGAAAGTGAGGTTATAGTTGCAAAGAGAAAGGTTTGACATGGGTATTAAGTGCCTTCAGAACAAAAATTCTCTCCTTGCACAAACTTAGCAAAACCCAAGATGCTTTGTGGAAGAGTGGTGATACTATCCTGCATTCACTGTGTGAATCATCTAAATAGATACTCGAGAAAAACCAAAAACTAGAGATGTTTAAAGAGGCCATTGTTTTGGAAACATAGAAAAAGAAGCATGCCCATAGATTGCCAGAGCAAGATTGCAATAGTGGCCAGGCTTTATAATTTGTGGTTCCAGGGATGGCAAAATCTTTCCTGTTACTGTTTCATTAATAAAATGTTACTAGGTGAGAGAAATCTGCAAAAGTATAATTGTGGACTATCAGGTTTTCTTCATTTATTTTACTAATATGGAGATAATTCTCAATTTATGAATACAGTTGAAACCAGAATGCTAAGCAAGGAAGTTGTTATGTGAGTCATGCAAAATTTTATGCCATGATTGTAAAGCAAATCCTTGCAATTATTAAGTGAATTATGCAGTCGTTAAGAAAATCCATCTTCCCTCTTTGCCTTTGCTTGTTGGAAATCAATTAGGAAAGTCGCAAATGGTGATCACATGACCCTGAGGTAGTCCAACTGTCCTAAATACATGTTGGTTGCCAAACATCTTAATTTTAATCATATGACCGTCAGAATGCCGTAACAGTTATAAGTGTAAGAACCTGTTATAAGTAATTACAGTGAAACCTCGTCTTACAAACCCTTCGTCATACAATCTTTTCAAGATACAAACCTGGGGTTTAAGATTTTTTTGCATCTTCTTCCAAACTATTTTCACCTTACAAACCCAAGCCGCCACCACTGGAATGCCCCCATCCGGACTTCTGTTGCCAGTAAAGTGCCCGTTTTTTGCGCTGCTGGGATTCTCCTGTGGCTCCCCTCCATGGGAAACACCACCTCCAGACTTCCATGTTTTTGCGATGCTGCAATTTCACTGAGGCTCCCCTCACTGGGAAACCCCACCTCCAGACTTCCGTTGCCAGCGAAGCACCCTTTTTTGTGCTGCTGGGATTCCCCTGCTGGGATTCCCCTGCAGCATCACAAAAACATGGAAGTCCGGAGGTGGGGTTTCCCATGGAGGGGAGCCTCAGGGAAATCCCAGCAGCACAAAAACGAGCACTTTGGCTGGCAAAGGGGGTGAGTTTTGGGCTTGCACGCATTAATCGCTTTTCCATTGATTCCTATGGAAAACACTCTTTCGTCTTACAAACTTTTCACCTTACAAACCTCTTCCTGGAAACAATTAAGTTAGTAAGACGAGGTATCATTGTATTTTCAGAGTCGTAATGTGGAACAATTGCAAAATGGTTGTATTTCCAGAAGTATTTATACCAAGACGCACTCTAATTGAGGAGCTGATTAGCAAAAGGTCTGTTCTCTACAGTGGAATGGTCAGGAGCAAATCCAATAGAGTATGTGATGATGTCATCAAACTTCTGCTTTCATTGAATATTTGCAACTTGGCATTTGGAGATGTTTAAGTTTCAGAATTTATTTAATGAATTCACACAAATGTTCTCACATTTATAGTGGTCCTTTTAATAGGTAAACTCTAGAATTTTGCATGACATTTTTTTTTATTGTCATTTTTATATTATGGGCAGGGTTTTTTTCCCAATCCATTAAAAAAGGTAATTTTAATCCCAATTGTTGCTTTATGATTTTGTAAACTACTCCAGCAATGTAAATAAAGAGTGGGATTAAAATAAATAAGCCTGTATGGCGATTGAGATTCAATTCTGAAAAGATACTTCACAGCTTGAAGGTAGATGAACGTAGTACCGATTGGTGATTCATTAAAGTTATTGAATCTCTTTCCAAATATGAACAAATATTCCGAATAGATATGAATGCTTTAATGAGCAGCCAGTAGATACTATATTCATGCTCCCACATAGGACTAATAAAAATACTTATTTTAAATAATACAAAGTTATGTTAATGTTAATTTTCTAAACATTTTTCCTTTTGACAATAAAAACTGAGGAATTTATGAGGTCTGGATAATTAAGAAAAATTTATGGAGGGAATCATTCAGGTTGCCATAGCAGCCACAAACTATTTCTTTTATGAAAATGCTACCTATCCTTTAACTTCTATGTACTGTGTAACTGGACACCTTATTAGCTTAATGAAGGATCTCTTCAAGAGGCTTATTGGTAAATTATATGTCTAACAAGTAGACTGCTTTATTCCAAAAGGACATCTGGACAGGCTCCATAAGACCTTTGAAAGTGAACAACATTTGATTTGGTGGGCTGTAAAAAGAGAAAAACGTGATACTATGAGTATTTATTATAAAGCTAGGTTTAAAATGAAATCCTCTCTAGGCTTTAGAAGTCATCTAGATTTATCAGCGTAATACAATTTTCATTGAATGACTGAATCTGAAAAATTATGTGCTGTCTGAAATTCAACTTTTCATTATTAGCTCTTTTTAAAATATTCTGCAGAGAATAGAATTGCTGCTATTTGTCCATGGTTTAGAGGTAGTCTTATTGGCCAACTGTTGCATAAATATTAAATACATCACCTATCTTTGGATCAAGTTCTGTTGAGGAAGTATAAAGCATAGGTTTTGAAACAGCAAAAGAATAGAAAAGAAATTCACTTTGAGGATTTGAAAGAGGTGTCAAAAACGCATCACTTGCTTCTAAGCATAACCAATTCAGGAAAGTTGTAGCAAAACCGTCAGAGCCAAAATGGGGGATTTGAGAAAAGGAACTCACATGAAATATTTAAAAGCATCCCAAGAATAATGATTACAATGGATTAGATCCAAGTTTTGTCATCCGTAGAGAGCACTGTTCTTTTTTAAAAATATATTAGTAATGTTCTAATAAACTTCAGAGACTGCACCTGAGTCAAGTTTGATGAAAACCATGCTGTGTTGTAAAAAATAGCCCTTTTCAAGTGCATGTATGAAGATACAGAGAGCTGAAAACAGAGTTTAGAAGACATAACACAAATTTATTTTTTATTTTTATTTATTTATTTATTTTGTCCAATAACAATGAAGGTTATAGAGGATATACTTGTAGTAAAATATATCAGAGAAAGAATAGAAGAGATACAGGAATAAAGATATAGGATATAGGAGTAAGATATAGGAATAAAATATATCAATGAAAATATAGAGAAAGGATATAGGAATAGAAAGGATTTAGGAATAGAAAAAGGTAATGTAGCCATTACCTCTTTCCATAAATTCAGCCTGGATAACAAGTGGACTAGAATTAAAGCAATCAGATCATATTACAGGTAATTTTAGACTTACAACTGTAACTGAACCCAAAATTTCTGTTGCTAAGCAAGTGCATTTTGTCCCGTTTTACAAAACCTCTTGTCAGATTCTTCTCAGAAGCAATGCAGTTGTTCAATGAATCACAGGATTGCTAAGTAAATCTTGCTTCCTCATTGACTTCACTTGACAGAAGATTGCAAAAGGTGATCATGCATGATCCTGGGACACTGCAAACATTATAAAAACATGCCAAGTGCCTGAATTTTAATCAGGTGTGACTGTGGGGATTCTGCAAACGGTTGTAAGCATGAAAAACAGTCACAAGACTCTTTTCTCAGTGCTTTTGTAACTTGGAAGAGTGATTAAACAATTATTGTAAGCTGAGGACTATCTCTATGTTTACTCAAGTGTCTGCTGTCTGAAAACTGTCATGAGAGCCAGAAAGAATTGGAGAAAAGCTATGTGTCCTTTATTCTCAAATTTGAGTTCCTCAAATTTAGGGAATGTTTGAATGTTTATGTTGTAATCATCATGTTTCTATTTACAAATTTATTTGCTGTCCATGGTTGAGGCAGCTATGAGCAGCTTACAACAAGATAGAACAATGTTTGTTTGTTTGTTTGTTTGTTTGTCCGTCCGTCCGTCCATCCATCCATCCATCTATCTATAAGCCACCCTTCTACAAAGGCCACGTTTCGGCTGACCAGGAAGGACGTCTTCGTGACGTCAGAGCTCCGCCCATGGAATTCCCTATTGGGATTCCCCACCTCCATTTCAGCCTCCAGATCGGCTGAAAACGCCACCGCTGATTGTAAAAACGGCGCTCTGCTGGCCGCCGCCGCCCGGCTGTAACATTCTGAAACAGCCGGGCGCTTCTCGGCGGCCTCCCGAACCCGAAAAGTTCAGGTTTGGGTTCGGGAGAATGCCGAGAAGCCCCCCAGCTGTTTTAAAAGGTGACAGCCAGGCGACGGCGCCCAGCGGAGCACCATTTTGCGATTTCCCCCCCTTGCACGCATTAATTGCTTTTACATTGTTTCCTATGGGAAACATTGTTTCGTGTTACGAACTTTTCACCTTATGAACCTCCTTCTGGAACCAATTAGGTTCGTAAGACGAGGTATTACTGTATATGGTAGAAGGCTAGTTTGGTGCTATGGTTAAGATACTAGATTAGAAACTAGGAGAGTAAGTTCTAGTTCTGCATGAAGCACAAAACTAAGTAAGTGACCTTTGGATGGTCACTTTCTCTAAGCCCTAGAAAGGAGACAGTGGCAAATTACTTTTGAAAAATCTTGCCAACAAAACTTAAGGAACTTCTCTAGCCAGTCTTAACAAACTGTACAAGATTGAATGGAAGAATCAGAAAATACATATGTAAAAAAGTATTTTAAAATCTTATAGATAGAAGCAAAGAATGTATTTATTTTTTAGAGGTGGGCATTTTTTTTCCTATTGTAGAAAAATACAGTGAAATGTTTCTATTAAAACAAATATAGTATGTCAAAACTTGATAAGATTTGTGAATTACAAAAAAAGTGCAGTATTATATTAAAGGAAATTTCAAAATGTGCATCCTAAACAAAGCTGCACGCAAAATTGTATATGTACTTTTTTTTCTTATAAAGAAGCATAAAATGTTTCACAAATCAGATGGAACGAGATTCAAAATTTGGGATGCTAACAAATGCAACAATGGGATCAGGCTATTTTAGGGACCATCTCTGTCTAATCACATCTACATGACCCTTGAAGGTGCAGTATTTGGAGTCAGTACTCAGGCTACTTCTGCTGCCTGCCATCTGCCTGCAATTTGACAGTTCAAATCCCACTAGGCTCAAGGTTGACTCAGTCTTTCATTCTTCCGAGGATGGTAAAATGAGGAACCAGACTGTTGGGGGCAATATGCTTACTCTGTAAAACGGCTTAGAGAGGGCTTGAAAGTACCGTGAAGTGATATATAAGTCTATGTGCTATTGCAACATGTCCCATCAAGTCTAGCAGAAGAGGCATGACGAGTCCTATCACCTAAGAAGTCTTGTGTGGTAGGATCTAGGAAGACACATTTTTCTGTTGTGGTTCATTTCCTTGGGAACTTCTTCACACCAGAGACCAGGCTGGCCCCAACCCTGCTAGTTTTCCATAGGGTCTGGAAAATGTGATTTTGCCAAAAGCCAAAGGGACCTCGGACATAATAGAGCCTGATTGTAATTATTGTTATTTATGGATGTTAGAGTATCTTGCGTATGGATTTTGTTTCATGGTTTTATATGGTTTTTATTGTTCTTAAATTATTGATTTTGTATTATTTGAAGGTTTTACACTGTTTTTAAAATTTCTATCTAGAGTTTTATATTTGAGATGGGCAACTGTATAAATTGAAATAATAAATAAAATATCAAAAAGAACAAGCAGAGAGAAACAAAGATTTATTCCTGGCTTTATTATTCAAGCTTTGCTTTCTTTAAAATTAGAAATATATTCCAACCACTTTTTTCAAATATATATAATTGTTCATAAAAAATTTAGTTTTGCACTACATGAAGGATAAACAAACTCATTCACCCCCTATTTACAGTATTTTACTTATATGCAGGCTCACTATGCTACTCTTGATTTGCATATGTTATTTTAATTTATTTGTTATGGTTCCAATTAAAATATATTCAAATATTAACATTGAATATTCTTTGAATGGGAAAAGAGTTCAATCAGGCATATGGTTAATAATGTTAATATTAATTAATTAATTTTGCTATATGACTATATGCAAACTAGAAAAAGAACACATTTGCTGAAAAGTTGTAAAGCTTTTTACTTTAAACTTTTAAAAGATGATTTTATTTAAAGTTATAGTGATTTCAAATATTCAGTGTTGCATGGAAGGTATCCTGCACTGTGCATGCAAAATAAAGTGCAGGAAATTATTCATTTCTTTTCCGAGGGAAAATAATAATAATAAAATTCTGCCTTATTCTTGCCATGCCAACTACTGCAGTGCAGCTCAGCTCCTAAATGATTGTTCTTTAACCATGATATTAACCTATTGCCCTATTGATCCAAAAAATGAGAATGCTGTCAGCCATAATCAACTATAGACAAGGAAAAAAGTCCCTTACTAGCAAAATATGTAGCTTATTTTGTCTTTTTCCTCCCTTATATCTTTGAATTACAGTTGGGTGATGGTGATTCCTTAGACTGATTACACCTGGGTCTCTCTGAACCCACTCACATTGCAGCTCTATTCACACAATAAATAGGTGTTAATTCAACACATGGAAGATGAAGTCAGCTGGTGGCTCATAATCTGATTCATAATCTCTTAGCTACATTTGGCTTGATGAACAAGTGCCAATAGTCATCTAAACCACATACATCTGCATGCGTTTTGTATCTGCATGCATTTTGTATGCCTGCACTCAGTCTCCTTGTCCTGATAAATAGGCAGAAAAGAGGGATTTATCTGAGAAATTAGAGAAAAGAGATTTCAAAAGAAACCAGCATGGCTTCACAAAGAATTCTCAGATAAACTGAAAGTAAAAAAAGGACAAATATAAAAGGAAGGGAAAAAGGAGCACCTAATTAAGAATATTAGCAAACAGCCCAAGCCTGCAAAGATGAAATCAGGAAAGCTAAGGCTCAAAATAAAGTAAGGCTTGCGACCTAAATAAAAAATAACAAATAAAGCTTTTGTCAACATGTAAAAAATAAGGAAAAATTATGGAAATGATTAGTCCATTAATGGGAGAAAATGACAAGACATTGACTAGCAGCAGAAAACTTAACTGTCTTAGCTGCATCTGTCTTTATATGAAAGAAAAAAATCCCCAATCTATCAAAAACAAAAAAACAAAAATCTTATAAAATGCAAATTAGGAATGCAAGTCATAATAAGCAAGAAAATGGTAAGAGAACATCTATCTATTCTAGATGAGTTCTGTATGATCTGTAAGTGTAGATTGAGAGACCATTTGTCTCCTACAGTTTCAAAGCAATTTCTTTCCAGTACTGTATGGCTTATTATATGCTCTCTAAATATCACCTAATTGTTGAAAATATTACAGTTTCGGTAATATTCACACATTACACATGATGGCAGTTTAGTTTTTGGGCATACAGTTAACCAAACTGCAACAAGAGGTAGAAACTTGTCCTATATAGTTAACCAGAGTTGCATCAATAGATAGAAAATGGCCATTTTTTTCAAATATTGCTATTGTTTCCTAGGTTACAAATACCTGTTCGCACCAGCTCTGGAAATCTAGAAACATTTTGTTGGTACTGATCACTATGTAACACTTCAGGTTGTTTGTTTATTGTGGTTTTTATACTGATGAATATAAGATTGACTCTAGACAATGGAGCTTGTTGTCCTTCATTAAGCTAGCTCTACTTATTTCACTTGAGTTCTGCTTAATTTCACTTGAGTTCTGCTTAAACCTAAAAACAGTATTAACTTTAATAAGCAGATTAAGTATCTCTTCTTTTATGTTTTCATAGAAACCTAAAACCTTTGGGCTACTTTAATAAACAGCACTTCTACCTCCTTTTCAAGTGTGTACGGGTATAACAATCAGCTTTTACAGTTTGCAAAAGTGGTAATATAAATATTAATGAAATAACTGTTATGATCTATACGGTTACTGAATACAAATATTACTATTTTGTGCTATAATGGTTACAATATAAACCCAACATGTAGATATGCCTCTTAAATTCACTTATAAATACTGACTATTGGTATGGAACACATTTCTCACCTTTATTATATTTTTAATAGCTTGTGAATTAGAAACGGAAAATGATTACGAAGTGCTATGCAATGGGCAATAGGTGAAATGTGTTGGCCTTAAATATTCTTACTAGCGTTATTTGCTAACATGATATGCCACTTGTCAGCATCTCTGTCAGTATTCCTTAAATAAACAAATTTATTCCAGCCTTCATCCTTCCAATTTGAAATTAGTTGGAAAAAACATATTGAAACTAAACTATTTATTATATGACAGTTTTAATTGATTACAATCAGTGATGGGCTCCTAAAGATACAGTCTGGTACGCAGAACTGGTAGAAATTTTTTGATTTTCCCCCCTTTTTTTCCCTTCTGGGCTCAGGGTATGTTTTTCCTATCACAGTAAATGAGGTTGAATGTGTATAATTTTAGTAGAGCTTTGCATGCATGTGTACATACATATATAGTAGATAATGTATATTTTTGTGTGACTGTGTGTAATATGTATGTACACATATGGCATATATACTTAGAATTAAATAGTATATTTTGGATGTTCAGTAATAGTAAATAGATAAGGAAATTTTATATCTTTGAGGAAGGAGAGGCCAGGCACCCTAACCCTAACCCAAACCCTTGATGTCAAGTTGGCCACCTTTAAGCCAGTCACATGACCTTTAAGCCACCTCCTGTCACATGATCATCAATCCACTCCCAACTGATCACATGGCTGGCAAGCCACACCCACAATATAAGCCACGCGCACAGTGTGGTAGTAAAACTTTTTGCAGCCCTTTACTGATTACAATGTCATGCCACGTTATTATATAAATGTTAGAGGTAATAGAACAACATACTTTTAAAATTTCATGGGACTTCCTGTGAATACATGGCCAGCACCTGACATGCCTAGATAATCTCCTCTCTCTTTTTTCCAACTCAACAGAAGGAACAGGCTTCCTTTTGTCTACTTGACTCTTGGAAGTGAAGAAAAATCACAGAATTATCCCCAAGATGCTCCAATAATAGCAACTGTCTACAAGCAGTTTTAGAAGATGAGCTTTGAGAACAACTGGTAAACTAAAGCTGGGAGGTCAGATCAAAATCATGTTGTTGTTGTATAAAACAGCCATTTTCGAATTTATTTTCCAAGTGGCAATAAGCCTTTAATTTCTTAAACAATTTATGACACTATTATGAACCATGGTGGTGCAAAGTTTAGAATGCAGTACTGCAAGGATACTTCTGCTGACTGATGGCTGCTTGCAATTTGGTAGTTAAAATTTCACCAGGTTCAAGGATGATTTGGCCTTCCATCCTTCCAAGGTGGGTAAAATGAAGACCCACATTGTTAGGGGCAATATGCAGACTCACTAAAACCCTTCAGAGGGGGCTGTAAAGCACTGTAGAGCAGTATGTACGTTTGAGTGCTATTGCTATTATCTTTACAAACTAAAAGAACTCTCTTTAGTTACAGCCTATTAGTTCTTTTTGAGCTTTGAATGCCATTTCTGAGACTTCTTTTTTACTATTAAACAACAGGGAAAAGATTGCTAGGGGTAGCTAAAATGATGAAACATACAACATTCTTTCTTTTGAAATTTAAACTTTCATATCCTGAAGGATGAGGTGCATAAGTGACATACAACTTCCTTGACAAAGCAGATCAATAGCGATTCATTTTAAAAGCCAAAAAAGTCAACCATTATCTTATTTTTATGGATCATCTTTGCTGAAATGTCCAAGGAAATGCAAAATATACAGTCAGGTTCTAACAAAGAAAAAATTAAATGCCAGCGATAGAATCATAATTATGTTATAAAATTACACAGTGAAATGGTAACTGTGATGGTGGCAACCCAGGAGTGCTAAGAAAAACAGAGGTATGTTTTCACAAATGTCTACAGTTTAATAAACAACTCCAGGGAAATTATACTATATCTGGAGTGTCATAACTGAGAAGACAAAATATAGTATGCTAATTTCCCAGAAATCTCACTAGAAAAGCCCAATTGGAGGCCTTAAGCAGATGGGTGAAATTCTAAAAGCTCTGGATTCAATTATAGAGCACTTCCAAACATAGCTACCAAATTTTTAATTTTTCTTAATAGCTGAGTAGTTAAATACTACATTACGAATTAAAAAATGCAAAATGAACTGCCCTGGAATGAGGTCATGTAATCAAAAAGCCTATGTACTTTTTTCTTAACAGAATTAACAATAATAATAACAACAACCGAATTGGAAGGGACCTTGGAGGTCTTTAGTCCAACCCCCTACTCAGATAGGAAACCCTACACTACTTCAGACAGATGGTTATCCAAAATCTTCTTTAAAACTTCCAGTATTGGAGAATTCATAACTTCTGGAAGCAAACTGTTCCACTGATTAATTGTTCTGTCAAGAAATGTCTCCTTACTTCTAAGTCACTTCTCTCCTTGTTTAGTTTTCACTCATTGCTTCTTTTTCTATCTTCAAGTGGTTGGGAGAATTCTCAGCATTCCCCTGGTCCACTAATTTTGTCTCTTTGTTGAAAAATGTTTTTGGAATAATAATAATAATAATAATAATAATAATAATAATAATAATAATATAATTTATTGGATTTGTATGCCGCCCCTCTCTGTAGACTTGGGGTGGCTAGGAAGTCTAGGAAGTCTGCTAGGAACCTCTATACCAGTGGTTCTCCATCTTTCTAATGCCATGAGATCATCCAAGGACATGGGGTGAGGTATCAGCAATATGCCGATGATACCCAGCTTTACATCTCCACCCCATGCCCAGTCAACGAAGCGGTGGAAGTGATGTGCCGGTGCCTGGAGGCTGTTGGGACCTGGATGGGTGTCAACAGACTCAAGCTCAACCCGGATAAGACGGAGTGGCTGTGGGTTTTGCCTCCCAAGGACAATTCCATCTATCCGTCCATTACCCTGGGGGGGGGGGAATTATTGACCTCCTCAGAGAGGGTCCGCAACTTGGGCGTCCTCCTCGATCCACAGCTCACATTAGAAAACCATCTCTCAGCTGTGGCGAGGGGGGCGTTTGCCCAGGTTCGCCTGGTGCACCAGTTGCGGCCCTATCTGGACCGGGATTCATTGCTCACAGTCACTCACGCCCTCATCACCTCGAGATTCGACTACTGTAACGCTCTCTACATGGGGCTACCTTTGAAAAGTGTTCGGAAACTTCAGATTGTGCAGAATGCAGCTGCGAGAGCAGTCATGGGCTTACCTAGGTATGCCCATGTTTCACCATCACTCCGCAGTCTGCATTGGCTGCCGATCAATTTCCGGTCACAATGCAAAGTGTTGGTTATGACCTTTAAAGCCCTTCATGGCATCGGACCAGAATATCTCCGAGACCGCCTTCTGCCGCACGAATCCCAGCGACCGATTAGGTCCCACAGAGTGGGCCTTCTCCGGGTCCCGTCAACTAAACAATGTCGGTTGGCGGGCCCCAGGGGAAGAGCCTTCTCTGTGGCGGCCCCGGCCCTCTGGAACCAACTCCCCCCGCAGATTAGAACTGCCCCTACTCTCCCTGCCTTCCGTAAAGCTCTTAAAACCCACCTTTGTCGTCAGGCATGGGGGAACTGAAACACCTCCCCCGGCCACGTACAATTTATGTATGGTATGTTTGTGTGTGTGCTTGTTAATATAGTGGGGTTCTTTTTAAAACTATTTTAAATACTTAAATTTATTGAATTTATTTGGATTTGTACGATTGTGTATATTTTTTGTTGTGAGCCGCCCCGAGTTCGCGGAGAGGGGCGGCATACAAATCTAAATAATAAATAAATAAATAAATAAATGACCCCTTAATACAGTTCCTCATGCGGTGGTGACCCTCAACCATAAGTCTAGCACCAATTCTCCCAACAGAGCTTTAAGCTGATTGGCAGGAAGGTCAGAGGGACACCCCCACTGTAAACACCTGATTGGTCAGATTGTAAAAATATGTTCCCAGGCACCAGAATAGAAACTTTAGTTCCTAACACCAGAGGGAATTTGTCTTAGGCGACCCCTGTGAAATGGTCGTTCAACCTCCAAAGGGTTGAAAACCACTGCTCTATACCATTTCAGACAAATCATTGTCCAATCTCTTTTAAAAACCTCCAGTGCTGGAGCATGTACAAGTCTTTGAGGCTAAGTGTTAGTGAATGTCATTGTGATTATTTCGTACTGGTTCTATAGAAGTGGTAGTAACTTGGCCGCCTGGGTTGCTGGAACTGGCAGTGACTCAGACCTGATATGTTATGACCCGGTTCTCTCGGCGGCACCATAGACCACCTTGCTTTTTTGTGCCTGAACAAACTGGCAGTGAAGAAAATGGGGAACCACCCCTGCACACATTGTATCATTCAAGAATTTCAGGGAAATAATTGTGGGTGCTAAAGAGTTAAAATCATCCCAAATCCTTGTTTCTCAGGTTGTAGGCTATTTTTGATTTTGTCAGCCTACACTTCAGCAAGAAGTATTGCAGGAGAGACGGAGTAACGACATGGACACAAGAGCTGGATTTAAACTGGGTCATTTTTATTAATAATAAAATTAGCATAATTTATTTAATTAAATTAGCATAAATTAACATACCAAACTATGACCCAAACAATGGACCTGCAGGGTCAAATAAATACTTCCGGGGCGGAAAATGACGTCAGATAAACTTCCTGGGCAACTAATGGGCGTAGCTCGATGCTAGTCCAGGTGAGGGACCCCTCCCTCACCTGAGACCATGCCATGCACTTGCATGAGGGGGGTCCAGCCGGCTAACCCCTAACAGGGGACTTAAAGGTGCGGGACCCAAAGACAGGTTCCCCCCAACTGCTCAGGTCGCTTCCACCACAAGCTTGGAGAGAACCTGTCAATCATCCCCAAAGATGCCCAAGGGAGAACGCGCAGTTGCTAAACCACCACCCAGTTTTCCGCCCCTATCCTGCCTACCCAAATGACCAAAGGTAAGACAATTAGCCTAACAGGTGCAAGCACCCCCTAACCGCACATCCATCTCCCCAGTGTGGAATGGGTGAAAAAACGGCCCGGCTAACAGGCAAAGCCGCAAAAAATTCCCATTCGGCCCCCCTAGGGGCGACCCACAATAGCACACTGCAAAATAGGGAGGGCGGGTGGGTGTCTGCTCAGGGCAAATGGTCCAGGCGAAAAGGCTGAGCCCGGGCCTACACGCCCTTAAATAGGGCTGGCAAGCCCCGCCCGGACCTATCAGCAGTCAGGCCTTGTTGGCTCGACTCTCGGGCGAAGTCTCGCCTCGCGAGACTTCGCCCGAGCACCAAGATGGTGGCCGCCAGGGGTCCGGTGTCTTCCCGGCCCTCCCGCAAATGCTGCCGGCGGGTAAGTCCGCCGGCGCTATTTCTGACAATAATGGGTCCTAAAATAATTAACGTTTCTGTTCATTTTCAAGTTAACAGTTTTTTTATCTGAGAAACACAGTATATATGACCTAAAGAAGCACATTTCAGTCCTTCCTACTGCAAATGTCCTACTTTTCATAGTTGTTACTCAAGTGTTATCTCTCTCTCTCTCCCCCCCCTCAAAAAAAGATGCTTAAGCTCTTCTTGTGAAAGCAGGCTATTTTTTCAAGACAGTTTAACATATATAAACAAAATCTGTTGCAATAACTGTGAAATCATTTGCATTCATAATTATAGCTGCTTTTCTCATACACTGCAGTCATATCCAAGAACATATTCAAAAATAGAAATGCATTATTTATACTTTATTGTTCAAAATGAATTTTTGTTTTATGAAGCTGAAAAGATAAGGAATTAAATTTACTCAAAACAAAAAACCTGAAATACCATGATGTGGCAAGGTGATAACGGATCAAATAATTATTACCATAGTTCCCTTTAAGAGCAGAATAACTTTTGAAATCAGAAGCACCGTAAATGAATGTGGAGGAAAGCGCACAAGAAATAACATCACAGTATGTAAATTCTGAGGATGACATTATGCCAGCTGAGGGTCTCTATTGCACCAAAACATTTGAATTTTTTATAAGGTTTTACATTTTTGATGAACATATCTTACTGAGGAATTACTGTTCCGAGTTTCCAAAATATGCCTGTCATAGAAAGAGTAAGATCTGGTTTTTTTAAGTCTTAGACGTGTTGATGGATTTTGAACTTGATCAAACTTGACCAAACTTGTTTTAAACATCTTTAGAAAAATAAAACCAAGCACGCAAAAAATAAAAGTAAAATTAACTGAAGAATAAAAATGCCCTTATTTCTTGTGGTGATATTGCCACGTTTTAAATTGCTTTGTATCAGTAGTCATATGCCAAAACTATATATTTTTTCCATTCCATAAAACTGTAAAATATCTAAGCATCATTGCCTTAAAATGTTTCAGAAATATCTTGAATGTTCAAAGTATGTCTCCATTGAATATGTAGCACAACAGATAGGCATATTTTACTTCTAGGCATAACGCCATAAAATGGATTTTCACACTTTTATGATGCTGAAATGTATCCTGTGAATGGTTTATTTGAAAAACCAAAGCTGCTGACAAGGATAAATTGATTTAGCCATAATTAATAATGGCTGGAACATGTATGTTTGTAACCATACATATTTGTAAATATCTATATGAAGATAGTTAGAATATCAAAGTAGTGCTTCCCAGTATACAAATACTATATACCTCAAATCTCAGAACTGAGATTTGGGCAGTGATGGGCTACCAAAATTTTTACTGCCACACTGTGGGCATGGCTTATTGTGTGGGTGTGTCTTGATGTTCATTTGAACGGGTAGGAGAGGCTTGCCGGCCTTGTGACCAGGTGGGAATGGCTTGGCAATCATGTGATGGGGGTGGGTGGGGGTGGCTTAAAGGTCATGTGACTGTGTGGGAGTGGTTAAAAGTTCAGTTCTAGATAATGATTAAAATGATTAAAGGGTCTATGGGTAAAAAACATACTATTTAATTATTTCCTATTTTAAAGGTAATTAAGGTTCATACTAAGGTTTTAGAAAAGAAAGGAAAATAAAAAGCTATTAAGAATTCAATAAATAGTGCATAAACTTACTACCCCTACTGTGTCCTGTTTCCCCCCCCCCCCATGGGAGGCAGCAGCCCATCACCATTTATGGGTCATGTCAGCATAGTTCCCTCTAAGCTGAGCAGTGAGCAATCGCTCACTTAAAAATCATCATCAACTCAGAGTTTTCCAAACCTGCCCAGAAGCCGAGAGGGAAAGAGTGAGAGGGAAGGAGAGAGAGAGGAAGAGAGGAAGAGAGAGAAACAGATAGAAAAAAGAGAGGAAGGAAAAGAGAAAGAAAAAGAATGGGAGTATGGAAGAGAGAAAGAAAATCAAAATCTAGTTTGAAACCAGCTCAACTATTTTAAGTGGCATTTTGATATTGATAGAGTTGCCCTATTATGAGCTCACTGTTATAGATACACAGTACAGTATTTTATTTTGAAATTCTCTGAGGCAAAACAGGGTGGGTTTTTTATTTGTTTGTTTGTTTGTTTGTTTATTTCTTTATTATTTCTGTGCCGCCCAGTCCCGAAGGGACTGCCGCTCAGACACTATACTTTTCCGCCCACCCCCCAAAAAACTTAGAGGGAACACTGCATGTCAGCCCTTAGAAAAGGTAACACTAAATCAGAGTCTCAAGAAGATTAAAAACCAGTAAGTAAAAGTAAAAGCAATAACATTTTTTGTAACCTGTACAGTGGTACCTCTACTTATGAACTTAATTCTTTCCATGACTATGTTCTTAAGAAGAAAAGTTTGTAATAAGCATTTTTTCCCACAGGAATCAATGTAAAAGCAAATAATGCGGGCGATTGGGGAAACAACAGGGAGGGTGGAGGCCCTGTTTCCTCCCAGGAGATTCCTAGAGAGGCCCCATCAAGGCTTTTCCCCAACTTTTCTGGCCCTGTTTCATCCCAGGAGATTCCTAGAAAGGCCCGCAGAGGCTCCTCCCCACCTTTTCCGGCCCTGTTTCCTCCCAGGAGATTCCTAGAGAGGCCCCATGGAGACTTCTCCCTGCCTTTTCTGGTTACAGTTTCGGAGGCTCGGGTTTGTAAGTAGAAAATGGTTCTTGAGAAAATGCAAAAAAATCTTGATCACCTGGTTCTTATCTAGAAAAGTTCATAAGTAGAGGCATTTGTAGGTAGAGGTACCACTGTAATTCCTTTTTATCAGGGTGGTGTCAAGGTGAAGTGGATAGAGCTAAGCACTTCCTGGCTGGATGCTCTTCCTGACACGTAAGTGGAGTTTGAAACAGATATTTTCTCTAGAGAACCATCTGACATAGGATTGAACACTCAACTTTATGAGTGGGAAGCAAGCATCTAGACCACTGTGCTGTTCAAAAGCAATAACATAAGGCAAAAAAAAAAAAGAATCATGGAAACTAAGGGCAAAAGGTAAGTGAGGGCTGTGAATATGGAATCTTGAATATGAGAGCAGTAGCACAATTTAATATGCAATATCAGTGGATAGATGAGATCAGAACCAATCTGATCTTCAAGAAAGTGTGTTCAAACACTAAGGTGCCGCAATAAAGAAGACCCTTTTCCTCATTCTTACATAAAGTATTTCATCCAACAATGGGATATTAAGACATCCCTTCTACTCTTGTATAGTTACACACTGAGAATAGCCTTCAGCATCAGTACTAAAACTCTAATGTAATGGCATGGGACCAGATTACCTATGGGACTGCCTCCTGCCACATGAAACCCAACAACCGGTTAGGTCCCTCAGAGTTGGCCTTCTACAGATCCTGTCAACTAGACAATGTCGCTGGGCGGGGCCTAGGGGAAGAGCCTTCTCTGTGGGGGCCCCGGCCCTCTGGAATCAGCTTCCCCTGGAGATTCATACTGCCCCCACCCTCCTTGCCTTTCATAAGAGTCTTACTCTTACTCACCTACGTTGCCAAGCTTGGGGTCATTAGATTCTCTCCCCTGGCTGATGAATGTATAGTGAGTTTGATGATTGAATGGTTATGTATGTATTTTAATTAGTTCTTTAGTTTTCATCTGTAACTTTGAATTTTAATTATTTGGATTTCAAAATATATTGTCTTTTTCATAGGTAAAGAGGGGAGGGGTGGCATATAAATCCAATAAACTTAAATGTAATACATTTCTTTAAAGATCAACATTATGTGACTAAGGGAGGGAGTTATGGGATAACAGCCCTTCTGCTGGATCCTACACATTCAAGAGTAGATCTGTGTAGCATGTTGTAGCAATACTTTCCCTTTCTAAGAAGAGTTGCATCTGCTGGACCTAGTATCATTGGCCAATTGCACCACAAGCCTCTAATGGATCTCAGGAAAAAGGGATGAATACATGTGTATATCCTGTCCATATATCTTCTCATTCAATGAGATGGGCTCTTCAATCTTATCCAGAACCAGAAATCAAAATTCATGTACTTCCAATCCACAGGCCACCATTCAACTTCTAAGACATAGTCTCAGTCTGATGACCAGAATTATAGCTGTTGTCATAAGCATGTTGGTAACAATATGCTAAATCCCTGAAAATTACACATAGCTTCTAAACATTCTAAACAGATTTGTAGTGGGTAAGAGCTGAAATATTTCCCACCATTTCTTATGGAAATTTATGTTAATGTTTTAAAAAACAATTCTTTTTGCTAAATTTTCTACCATCCAGTTAGTAAGTAGAACAGCATGGATTTTCAACCTACTTATCTTTATAGGTTGAAAAGTAGAGAAGGAGTAGCTGACCTCAAATTCTCATGACTCTAAAGTGTGCAATAGGGTTGATATTCCTGGAGGGGTCTTTAATATGGTAAATGATTTAGCTTTACTAGATAAATGCTCAAAGTAATGGAAACTGCAGTTTAATGTTTCCAAATGTAAAATAATGCACTTGGGGAAAAGGAATCATCAATCTGAGTATTGTATTGGCAGTTCTGTGCTAGCAAAAACTTCAGAAGAGAAGGATTTATGGATAGTGATTTCTGACAGTCTCAAAATGGGTGAGCGGTGTGGTCGGGCGGTAGGAAAAGCAAGTAGGATGCTTGGCTGCATAGCTAGAGGTATAACAAGCAGGAAGAGGGAGATTGTGATCCCACTATATAGAGCGCTGGTGAGACCACATTTGGAATACTGTGTTCAGTTATGGAGACCTCACCTACAAAAAAATATTGACAAAATTGAACGGGTCCAAAGACAGGCTACAAGAATGGTGGAAGGTCTTAAGCATAAAACGTATCAGGAAAAACTTAATGAACTCAATCTGTATAGTCTGGAGGACAGAAGGAAATGGGGGGACAGGATCGAAACATTTAAATATGTCAAAGGGTTAAATAAGGTTCAGGAGGGAAGTGTTTTTAATAGGAAAGTGAACATAAGAACAAGGGGACACAATCTGAAGTTAGTTGGGGGAAAGATCAAAAGCAACATGAGAAAATATTATTTTACTGAAAGAGTAGTAGATCCTTGGAACAAACTTCCAGCAGATGTGATTGGTAAATCCACAGTAACTGAATTTAAACATGCCTGGGATAAACATATATCCATCCTAAGATAAAAATACAGGAAATAGTATAAAGGCAGACTAGATGGACCATGAGGTCTTTTTCTGCTGTTAGTCTTCTATGTTTCGATGATTTCTAATATATTAAATAGTCAAAAGTTACTGTAATAATTCTCTCTAGGAATTCAAACTGCACTTAAGAACTCTCATGAGAAATTCAATGACTCTGCCTGAGTAGCTTTTATTGCAGGACTACTTCTGTAGACCTAGTAATGACTAGGATCAGCATATAAGAATCTAGTTATATATAACTTCATGCTCAAAACGTTAAAATCTGAGTCCCCCCACCCACCCTTTTCCAGCTTATAATGGCTGGGGTGGGTGGGCGACCATTATAGTCTATTATAGCAGAGGGGAAATCTATAATATGACCAGCTGGCTAGAGATGCTTGTAACCTCCGGGACCGTCTTCTGCCGCATGAATCCCAGTGGCCAATTAGGTTCCACGGAGTTGGCCTTCTCCGGGTCCCGTCAACTAAGCAATGTTGTCTGGCGGGAGCCTTCTCTGGCAGCCCCGGCCCTCTGGTACCAACTCACCCCGGAGATCAAAACTGCCCCCACCCTCCTTGCCTTTCGCAAGTTGTTGAAAACTCACCTTTGTCGCCAGGCATGGGGAAATTGACATTTCCCCTATCAAACTATCTTATGTATGGTTTGATTGGGTTGTGTGATTATTTTATTAAAAGGTTTTTTAAATTGTGTTTTTAAATATTGGATTTGTACATTGTTTATCATTGTTGTGAGCTGCCCCGAGTCTTCGGAGAGGGGCAGTATACAAATCTAATAAATTATTATTATTATTACTATTATCTGGCACAAGTCAGCTAGCATCAAAAGAACCTTTCAACTATATATAGTCACAATGTAAAAAAGAAGAAGAGAGACTTTACTTGTAGCATGCTCAAACAGCTTTCAATAATAGACAAACTGACCATCTCTTCCAACTTTTGAGTGTCCTGCTAGTTCTACACCAGAAACTTATGATTCAAGTTGCCAGTTTGAACAAGTCTTAGTCATATATATTTAAAATGGATGAAGTAAATATTTGTGGCCTAACATTGCTGAAAATGGAATACTTCATAATATTATTTAGAAAGATCATTCTTTGGATCTTAGAATATCTTACAAAGCAAGTTTCCAGTTTACTGGGATTGCTACTTCACATTATGTGAAGGTGTGGCATTATTCCAATAAGAAGAATAATGTTATGTGCTTGGACTTAGGAAGGAAGAAAATGTAATGGCTTAGCTGGAAGTCACCCAAATATGACAGATCATATCTCTCTGCTGGTAGCAGCCACTTGTCATGTCGTTCCTTCTGAGAATCCAAGACAGATGGCTAACAGAATAGTGAATAGCTGAAAAAACTATTCTCTATATAGAGAAACTATATTCACAGACACACAAATACACACACATCAGAGGTGGGTTCCTCCCAGTTCAGACTGGTTCTTTTGAACTTGTTGATATAGGTTCTATAGAAATGGTAATAACTTGGAGGCCTGGGTCACTAGAACTTGCCTACCACACACCAAACCCCGCTCTCTTGGTGGCGCCAGAGGTGCCACCATTTTGTTTTTTAGCATTGTGTATGCTTGTGTGGCTGTGTGTCACATCAGGAAGCAAATCAACAGTGAGGTAAGACACAACCCACTCCTGACACACATCGAAGTTTTAATTGTATCACTGTGGCTTTGTTACCTAGCTGTAATTTCTATCTGTAATTATTTTAAAAAATCTTAATGGTTACACAAAGTACTGTCATTTTGATTTTTGTAATCATGTAATACAATTTCAGGGGACTTCGGTAAACATTTATTCTTTCTACTTACTGTTTAGAACTCTTTTAACTGATCTCATGTGATGTGATTGTAAAGTTAGAGTTATAAAATCTTGGCTTGGACTGCAAAGTACCGATCTTCAGTAAAATCAGATGTGGCTTTGTACAGAAATATAAGTTCTTTTAACAATCCTGGAAAACTACTTTTAGGACCAATGGCTTTTCACAGTACACCACTGCCAATCTGTTGTTGCTTAAGCCTGATGCAAACCTTCTAAGTGACAATGATGAAAGAGGAAATAAAGTGTCTAGTCTCAAACATTTAAGCTGAATCCAGACAGGCAAAATATACAATGATTTACCCATAATGGAGAAAGAATAAGGCACAGGAATGTACTTTCCTAGAAGATAGCCAAGTTTAGTGTGCAACGGATTCTGCATGTAGTCAAAAAGACCCTAACAGGGAAGAGTTGTTATTCCATTTTGAATCGAAGAAAATCAGACTTGTTAGAACTACAGTGCATGTCTTCATAGTCCACCGGTTTGTCAGTCTCAATATCAGCAGTGCATTCTCGCTCTGTCTTTGTAGATTCTAAATTTTTAAATGCTTGCCTTTCCATCCAGGATATAAAAGTACAAGCTAATTGCTTGTCACTACTGCAACAATCATATATCCAAGGCTGCAGAAGATCTGGAGAAAACTGGCAGTAAAACTTTTGTCTGGATGAAACTGATAGAAGAGTCCTCCTCTGCAAGTTATGGATTTACGTTCTGCCTTGTTATTTGACAGTTATGTACACTCAGTTTTGGGTTGCTACCGGAATGGTAGCGGACGGTGCACCAGTAGCAAAAATGAAGTTGCATGCGCAGCTTTGGGTTCCTGGCGAATGTGCACATGCATCCCAGTAAGATTTTGCTTCTGCACATGCGCAGGAATATGATATTTTGGCAATTTTTTTGCTATCGCATACACAAAAGCAAAAAAAAAAAAAATGTCGTGCATGCGTAGAAGCAAAAACCCACCAAAATCTTGTGTGCACGTCGCTTCACAAGATTTTGCTTCCTGTGTATGCGCAGAAGCAAGATCTCGCTGGGACGCACATGCCTGCCTGCCAGCAACTGAAAGCTGTGCATGCAGGGCACTGGGAGGAGTGGGAGTAGCAACCCCCACCTGAGTACATTACAGGATCTGGATAATTTTTTTCTTCTTCTTGTACATTTGTTTTAGATGAAGACAACATCGCTACTGGAGTTAAATTTAATAAATCTTTTCTTGATTGCCACATACATTTCACACGAATAGTTTAGGAATCCAGGATTTATTTATTATTTATTAATTAAATTTATATGCTGCCCATCCTGTGTAGAGGCAAATCTAGGTGACATATAAATTGTTGTGGTTAGTTCTGGCCCAGCTCCTGCCCCAAGGAATGTGCAGGTGGATGTGGGGGAAACATCCACATGCCACAGGCCTGTTTTGCTCCCGATGGAATCTGCCAACAAAGCCTCCTCTGACCAAGGAAGCATGAGTGATAGGGAAGAGGGGAGTTTGGCAGACAGCCCAGGAGGAGATCAATCATCTGTATCATCCTTGGATTCTGAACAAGAATTAATGACACATCCACGCATGCGTAGAGTGATGCATAGGAGACAACAACTGAAAGAGTATTACAAGAGAAAATGAGGCCACCTGTGGCTGGGTGGGGCTCCAGTAATTAGGGCTGCTGCTATAAATAGCAGCCTGTGGGTTTGGCCATTGTGGAACAGTATCTGATCACAGTTCTTCAGGAATCGTGTGTTGCTGTTTTCTGGACTTTGTTGATTTTTCACACCTTTGAAACCAAAGCAGAGCAACATGTGGAAGAAGAAGGGGTGTGAATTTTCTTCACAGTTGCTAGCTAAGTACTTAATGATTGCTTAAGGGAAATTGTACAGACTCCCCGGTTGTTTTGGGATGAGTGCTCTTTGCAATACAAAAAGAGTGCTTAGTTTATTTTGAATTTTGTGATAAAGAACATTGTTTTGAATTTTCAAACGTATGTGTATCTGAAATTTGTACCCTTGAAGCAAAATACGCCTAGGTAAAAGTCTCAGTCCATTAACCACTTTAATATGATGTGTCAATTGGCACAGTTAGGATTGAGGCCTTTCTGAAAAGCCAAGAAAGGGGTGATGGATCTCACCTTGAGAAGTACAATGTTGCACACAGAGGGAGCTTAAGCAGAAAAGGCTGTTTTCCTGGAGTTCACCAGGTGGAATTCCTTGAACAATGGTGCTCATAGCAGGCCCCTTCTACCCTTTTGGGTAAAATGGGCCAATATAATGGGGAGAGATGCGACATGATTACTGAGGTAATTGGGGCCCTTCCCACAAAAGGCTTTAAAGGTAACAACCAGCGCTCAGAGTAACCAGAAACAGATTCTTAGTTTCTTTCACTTTTCACTTCCCATTTTCTTCTGAAAATTATACATGTCCCATATTTTCTTATGCAAAGGATCCCAGGCCCTATTTCCTAAACAGTTGCACTGTGCAATTGTCCTGTAATTTCTCTGCAATTTGAAAGAGAAATTAGAAATCTTTACATATGAAATCTGTTACACAAATTTTGCATAGATACTGCAGAAAATTCAGCAGTTTGTTTATTTGTTTTTCACATTTGTGAATCTCCCACCTTCGTCAGAGAGGGACTATCATTTAAATGATTGTATAATTTAAATTATCTCTCTGACACTGAATATATTTGACTAGAGTCAACTAAATTGGAATGAAAATATGGGAGAGCAATTTTAGGACAAGGCAGACGCTGGAAAAGAACCATGTGTTTGTGTGTGTGTTTTTAAAATAAACTTAAGGAGGCAATTCTTTCTTTCTCTGAAAATAAAACAACATTCAGAAGGTTGAGAATATTTGAACAAAATGTGTTTATGTGTTTGTGTATTTTATGGGCTTTGTTAGTTTGTTAGACTTTATTTTAGAAATGTATGTCTCTTAGGGAAAGAGGGCATGGGAATACATATTATAGGATTCTTTGGTTCTCCACTATTTCCAATTATTCTTTTTACTCAAAACACAATAATTTCTTGAACTACTGCATCTTTTGAGAATATAAATAATCATGTCTGAGTATTTTGTCTGGAATTATAAAAAATATATTTAAATGTACTGGGAAACTCAATCACTGCTCAACAATATATAGACTGAATATTTAAAAGGAAAACACTTGGTTTGCTAGCTAAATGATAATTTGTTTATTGTTTAATAAACAATAGCAATAGTAGCATTTCCTTACTACAGAAATGTTTTGCTATTGGATTAGGTCCAGTGAAGGGCTGCAAAAATTTTTCTACTACACTATGGGTGTTGCTTATTGTGTGGGTGTGGCTTGGTGATCATGTGACCAAGTGGGAGTGGCTTGCCAGCCATGTGACCAGGTAGGAGTGGGTTGATAATAATGTGACCAGAGTGGCTTAAAGGTCATGTGACTGGGTGGGAGTGGCTTACCGACCAAGATTAGTTTTCAAATAGGTGCATGGACTCTTTTTAAGTTGATTAAGTAACATTATTTGAATAGCCACAAAAACGACAAATTATAGATAGCAATATTTGTTGAGAAGCACAGTAACATTTTTAGGTTTTGTACTGAACCCACAAGGTTCAGTATGATAACAAATTAGGAAAGTAGCTCAATTTTCTTTAATTGCTATAAAAGTTCAGTTCTAGATAATGATTAAAATGATTAAAGTGTTTGTGGGTAAAAACATACTATTTAATTATTTCCTATTTTAAAAGTAATTAAGGATCATATTAAGGTACTACAGAGGGAAGGACAATAAAAAACTATTAAGAATTCAATAAACAGTGCATAAACTTACTACCTTCACTGCGCCCGCCCCCCCATGGGGACAGCAGCCAATTATTGATTGGGTCCATTTTCTATCTTTCTGAATTACATTTTAGGCTTGACTCAGAGGTAGGTGAGCCTCAATATTCTGGCAATGGCCAAAATAAAAAACTTCGTTTCTAATGAGCAGCATTTCTCTAAAAAAATATGGCACCCTTTCTTCTTCTTCCTCCTTTTTCCTTTTGTATCCTCCAAATTGCTAAGCCAGGTTTCATCATATAAATGTGATGATGTAGAACAGTGTTTTTCAACCGGTGTGCCGCGAGACATCATCAGGTGTGCCGCGAAGCTCAGCTTCTGAGACCGGAAGCTGAGCTTTATTCTTTGCGCCCAGCTGGAGCTTTCCAGTGGAGGTGGCAACAAGTGTCCTTTCGGGCCCGGCGGGAGGGCAATGGCAGCAGGAACGGGAGGCTGCCGGATGCAGCGGCCCTGGGCAGTTGCTGGGGGATGGCAGCGGCGAGCAAGGGCTCCAGGGCGGAGCCACCGGCAGCACCCCGCCCAGCTGGAGCTTTCCTGGCAGGGGTGGCAACAATTGTTCTTTGGGGCCCGGCGGGAGGACAATGGCAGCAGAAACAGCAGGCTGCCGGCTGCAGCGGCCCCAGGCACCATTCCCTGTAGGCTGCGCACGCCTGTGCCAGCGCACCCCAAAATGCCCCCCCGCGCACCCTTTTCCAGGGGCGCGCAGGGAGCCGCGGCCACCCACCCGCCTGCCCGATTTCCCTCCGCGCGGCTGGGGACGCGGATCCACCGCCCTCGCCAGCCCGATCTCCCTCCACCTGGCTGGGGAGGTGGATTCGCTGCCCCTGCCAGCCCGATTTCCCTCCGGTGGCTGGGGATGCGGATCCACCGCCTTCGCCAGCCCGATCTCCCTCCGCCCGGCTGGGGACGTGGATTTGCCGCCCTGATTTCCCTCCGGTGGCTGGGGACGCGGATCCACCGCCCTCGCCAGCCCGATCTCCCTCCACCCGGCTGGGGAGGTGGATTTGCCACCCCCGCCAGCCTGATTTCCCTCCGGTGGCTGGGGACGCAGATCCACCGCCCTCGCCAGCCCGATCTCCCTCCACATGGCTGGGGAGGTGGATTCGCCACCCCCGCCAGCCCGATTTCCCTCCAGTGGCTGGGGACGCAGATCTACCGCCCTCGCCAGCCTGATCTCCCTCCGTGTGTGTGTGTGTGGGGGGCAACGAACCGACGACTGGGGGCTGTCCGTCCGTGTTGGGTGGTGCAGGGCAGGCACAGGCAGCCCCAGGGGAGAACAAGGGAGGGAGAGAAAGGAAAGAGAGAGAAAGGGAGGGAGAGAAAATTGAATGAAGGAGGGAGAGAAAGAAAGAGTAAGAGGTAGAAAGGATAGAGAAAAAGGAAGAGAAAGGGAGGGGGAGAAAGGAAAGAGGGAGGAAGGGGGGAGAGAAAGAAGATATGAAGGAGGGAGAAAAAGAAAGAGAGATAGAAAGGAAAGAGGGAGAGAAAGGAATGAGAGAGAAAGGGAGGGAGAGAAAGGGAATGAAAGAGGGAGAAGGGGTGAGAGATAAAAAGGATAGACAGAAAGGGAGAGAAAGGAAAGAGAGAAAGGGAGGGAGAGGAAGGAAAGAGGGATGGAGAGAGAAAGGAAGGAAGAGAGAGAAAGAGGGAGGGAGAGAGAAATAGAGCGAAAGGGAGGAAGAGAGATTTTTTTGTCCAAACTTTTTTTAGCCCCCCCCCTCAATGTTCCCCAGGATTTTGAAAATATGAAAAATGTGCCGTGGCTCCAAAAAGGTTGGGAAACACTGATGTAGAAGACCATATGATAAAACAAGAACAGGGAACTCTCCAGTGAAGGGCTACCAAAATTTTTATTACCACACTGTGGACATGGTTTATGCATTTTCTTTCAACATATTTCAGTGCAAATTGAGTGCTCTGGGGAGGAGCTCCATTTTTGCTATCCCACTGTGTTCCCCCCACCCCCGTCTGAGCAGTAGCCCTTCCCTGGAACTCTCTTTCTTTCAGAAACTATGAAATGTTTTCTTTGTCTATTTCTTGCATTTTCCCCCTCAGATTCGATTCCTGCAAAAAACCAAACCAAACAAAGAAACAAATCTCATTTCTTCTTTTAAACTAGCTTAATCTATTAGTCTTCCCTGCATAATCAGCCTCTGACTAACTCTGTAGACTTAGATTTACATATTAAGATGAAAACTGTTAGTATCTTTAAACTTTTTATTAGATTGTTAAATATCTTCACATTCATTGTATTCAATGTATTAAATTGCCCATAGAGTATTAACTGCTTAAGATTGTTGTAAATGATTAATTGAATCATTTGTAAATGATTAATTGAAACTGGAGGTAGTTTTTGACTTACAATAATTCTGCAATAGTGGCAAATAATGGCAGTCAATGACACAATCCCAAATCCTCTACCCATCCTGACACCGTACAGCACAGTTTGATTGGAGCAACACAAAAATAATCAGCCATGGCAACCACCCACCATGCTGGTGAGGTCATTGCAACCTGGCACTTCACAAGCAATTCCATCAACAGACATGTTGACCTACAACCAGCCCATGAACCCTTCAGAATCCAAATCAGTATCCAAATCAACCATACAGTTAACCAGAGACAGAACCAACACTTAACAAATCCATACAAGTCCTCTGAACTAGCTAATTAGCCAAACTGTTAATGACCCTCATCTGATGTAACCTCCTCATCATAAGACCCATGAGAAGACTTTCACTGATGACTCACTAGATGATCCATTACAAGACCCTCACTTGACACATACACACCTCACTCATCACAAGATCCATTATAAGACTCTCACATGCTACACACACACCTGGCCAATCACAAGACCTACTGACAGGGGTGGGCTTCTGCCCAGATGGGGGAGAACACAGTGGGGTAACGAAAATGGAGTTCCATCCCAGAGCACCCAATTTACACTGAAAAATGTTGAAATAGAATGCAGGACATCCTGCATAATCCATGCCCACAGTGTGGTAGTAAAAATTTTAGTAACTCTTTACTACCTACTGACCACATGAAATCCTTATCAACAGAACACTGACATCTGCTAAACTCCTCTGGTTTCACCTATCCTAGTAATGAAATGTTCAGAAACCAACCCACGTTCAGAGAATGAACCTTCACCTTCATTACAATAATTCATTTAGTGACCGTTCAAAATTACTACGGCATTGAAAATGTCATTTATGACTGTTTTTCAGTTATGATCTTTATACTTTCCCCATGATTGTGTGATCCACATTCAAATGCTTGGGAACTGGTTCATATTTATGAACATTGCTGTGTCCCAACATTATGCTATTACCCTTTTTTGAGACCTTCTCACAACCAAGTCAACGGGGAAGCCAGATTCATTTAACAATCCGGTAATTAACTTATCTGAAAAATAAACCAGAGTCCAAACCTTGATCTTTTTTCCAAGTTCCAATTTATTAACAGAATCATATTGGTTATGAACTGTAGTCAATTTGATACTAACTTTTCCTACAGTTCTCCACCCAGGTTAAGGTTCATCCCTCGTTCCCATACCCACATTGACCACTCCACTTCTCTCAGTCCACGATCCTCCCCTGGACATCTAGCTGATGCTGATGTTTTCCCGAAAATAAGACGTACCCCAAAAGTAAGGCATGTCAGAGGTTTTGCAGAATTTGCTAATATAAGGCACCCCCCGAAAATAAGGCATAGTCAAGTTTACATATGGTACGGTGGAAAAACATACGGTACCATTCAAAGCTGTTCATAGTGGTATCATAATAATGTGGCGTCCCCTGCTGGCCCCTTCCATCGCTTTGTACCGCCCAGTACAGCAGACACAGTCTGCTGCTGTCTCACCGCCATTACAGTCTCCACTACAGTGCATATACTGTAATTCCTCTGGTGGCCAGAAGCTGCAATAGCGGGAGTATACTGTTGTACCATATAAGTGCCGTCGTTTGTGTGTGTGTGGGTGCCATATTGACAGGTACCGTACCGTAATCAGTGTACCGTACGGTACACTTTCTTTGGGGGTGTCAGCTTTTCTGCCTGTGAATTTGTCTTATTTGAGAAATATAAGGCACCCCCCGAAAATAAGACATAGCACAACTTTTGGAGCAAAAATTAATATAAGACAGTGTCTTATTTTCGGGGAAACACGGTAGTATCTTTCCCTCTCATGTAACCACCCCAATTCCACGGTACTATTACATTTGTGGCAGGCCAAAGTCTCTAACTCAAAACAGTGGCTTCAGCCTGACACAGTGATTCGCTTAGTTATTGCAACAAGAAAAGTCATAAAATGGGACAAAACTCAATAAATGTGTTAGTTAACAACAGAAACCTTGAGCTCAACTGTGGCCGTATATTGAAGAGCGCCTGTATTGGACATCAATATTATCTGATTATATTATGATCTAATTAAGTTTAAATATTATTTAATATATTATATTGATTCATTATGATTTTGTTTTTGGGATTCAGAAACTGATTAGCATATTTAATTACCTATTGTATTCAATTGCCCAAAAACTGCTATTGAGAAAGTCGGAATTCATTAAACTTGCCTTTAAGTTGGAGTGCCTCAATCAATGATCAAAGTATTATTTTAATGCTGCAGAAAGACAAGAGTTTAACTTAAAGAACACACTGTCAAGGGTTATATTACCACTTGCACTGTAGGCTGATTTTTATTTTTCTTGATATGTAGCTTACATCCAGGACCTTTTGAGTTTTCAGAGCTTGAAAACAAGGTTTGTTTCATGTGACATTAAACTCAAAGGTTATTTCATACAAAAAGAATTGAAGAATAGATATAGATTTAGAAACAAGCAGCAGAGAAAGATACAGGTCCTGTGCCTCATTCTTTTCACTCCAAGTAATAGCTATGATTTGCTTTTGAAGACAGCTACAAGAGCTCCAGGTTCGTGGGAGAAATAAAGTGCTTTGAATTAGTGTTTAGCCTTTCTTTCTGAAATGCAAAATGTATTTCCGGTTCTGTTTAGTAATGCCCTGTTTCTAGATTTCTAGTCTCACTTACTATTAAAATTCATGTTTCCTATCTGCTTTTTAGCTCCAGTCATAATTTCTGAATCAATATCATTGGAATTTGAGATACAAATTTCAGTGGTGTAAGTAGTAGGCAAAGAAAAACCCACTGATAGTCCAAGGTTCACTTAAGAACAGAAATATTCATGACAAAAGGAGAAGACAATACGTTTGAACAAATACTTCCAAAGGCTAGGCTCTTAATGTCTAAAATATAGAAGTTAGTCAAGACTGGGTTCACTCGCCCAATAGCATCTTTTAGCAACATTTCCAGTCTTTCAGCCTCTATTTTGAAATAACAATGGAAAGATCGCCTTTGAAAATGCCTACAGGAAAAGTGATTGCCAATGACTTTCCCGGAAAACAAACATTAGAGGCATAACAGCAGGAATTGTCCAATGGACAAGGTGGCAGTCTGCTACTGGATCTTGCAAAATGATCCAAAGTGATTTATTACAGCCAGCAATATCGTAAACTGGTTTATAATCAAACTGACATGAGCATTGAACAGAAGCAGCTTAGATAGAGAATTAGAACATGTCCTTATTCCTAGACCATGAATTTCTCTATTGATGTCTTGTGTTTTTGGGTTTTTAAAAAAAATAGTTCCTACATTTGTAATTTTCCGGCCCACGGAAAGGATGTTTCCCATGTATAATATCTTAACTTCCTTTCCTTTCAATATCATTCATATTCCTTTAGCGTAGCACATTTCATGCTCTGTTTCCTGGTATTCCAGAACATCTTTTCAGGAAACCTTCTTCCTCTCAAGTTTCTTGTCTTTTTTGGCTTTCTTCTACATTGCCTGTATTTCTTTGTTTCTTCTGCTTTAACCATTTTAACCCTGTATTTGATACTCAGTTGCTTTGAAATTCATCAAATTTGGTACTCAAGCTATTTTTGACATGAAAATATTACCATGGTACTTATCCTTTGTTTGGTACTCAATGTACAACCTCAAACATGTCAGCCTTGCCTGCATTGTAACTCATTGCATTATTTCATATGGCAAATTTTTGTTTCATAGTATTGTTTTGGTATAAAGCAAAACCTATCATCCATTTATGGGTACTGCTACCAGCTTGGCTGACTTCAAAAAATATTTTAACCAATTCATACCGTAGAAGTCATGGGGATCCATGGATATTAGTCTTGTTGGCAGGGTCATCTGCTGGAGACTAGATAAATTCTTTCTGCAGCCACTGTGACAACAGACAGCTAGGACCAGGGGTCTGAGCCAGCAGGGCACTGATTATATTTTTGTGTTTGTTTTTTTCACTCGTGAACCTTCTTCTTTTATTTATACTTTATACTTTAGCAAAATACTAGTGTTTAATCCTAACATATTCTATTTTGTGGCTAAGCAAAGTTTGTTTTTAAAGATAGTCCTAACCAATAATTCTGGAGCAAAGCAAAACTACAGAATCATTGCTAGTTGTTTTATTTGTCTGTCTCTCACTTCAGACATCTATTTAATGGTCTTTACAGCCTGATATATACCCTTACTGTGAAGTTGGAGATTTAGTGAGAGCTTTCAGGCTTGTTGAATGTAATTCTGCCCAACTAATATACCGTATTTTTCAGAATATAAGACTCACCAGAGTATAATATGCACCTTACCAGGTATTCATCTGGCTAGCACATTATTTTATCCCCTGGTTAGGGCTTTAAAATAATTTTATTTGGAGAGAGTAACAATGAAGTTGACAGATGGTCAGGCCCAATACACGATATCATTTCGAGTTCTCAGTCCCAAATGCTATTGTTGACCAAATACTAACTTTATAAATTTCAATAGTACAGTATTTTGAAAAAAAAGAAATAATTGAAACACATATTTAAAAAGAAAATATACTTTGATTTTGATACATTTATTCACATATACAGGTATTCCTTGACTTACGATCAAAATAGAGCTCAAAATTTTGTTACTAAGTAAAACATTCGTAAAGTGAATTTTACCCCATTTTATGACTATTCTTGCCACAATTTTTAAGTGAATCATTGCTATTGTAAAACTAGTAATATGGTTATTAAATGAATTTGGGTTCCCATTGACTTTGCTTGTCAGAAGATTACAAAAGATGATCACGTGACCCCAGGACACTGCAACCGTCATAAATATGAGTCAGTCGCAAGTATCTGAATTTTGATTATGTAAACATGAGGCTGCTGCAAGGTTTTAAGTGTGAAAAATGGTCATAAATAACTTTTTTCAGCGCTGTTATAATATTGCTGATGTAATATTTCCTTACAACAGTTCATTTAGTGAACCGTTGTGAGTAAAGGAAATGTATTAACCTTTCAAGGATGATTTTAAAGTACCCCCATTTATTTATTAAAATTAGTTACAAGTAACAGACTTCAACATACTGTAGAAACTGGGTTTAATTATGAAAAAAGTTATTACTGCAAATGTGAAAATATGTTTCTCTGTATTCAATTTGTTATTTGAATTTAAAGCACTTCCCAAAACTTTCTTCATTCTGATAAGAATGCTGTCACTCTTCAACATATTGTCAACAGAGCTACTTCTGACCTTAAGTGTTATTGAAATTGAATTTAGAGAATGAATAAGTGAAGCACTGCATGATTCAATGGGAAAAGAATTTTGGGTATAATATAATACAGTGATGGCAAACCTATGGCATGGGTGCCACAGGTGACACATGGAGCCATATCTGAAGGCACGTGATGCATTGCCCTATGTCAGCTCCAAGTTGCATGTCTGCACTAATCAGCTAATTTTCAGCCTTCTTTTCGGCTGTTTTTGTTCTCTCCAGGTTTCAGGAAAGCCTTCTGAATCCTGGGGATGGCAAAAAACAGCCCTATGGAAGTCCACAGGCTTCAGTGAGGCATGTGCGGTGGGACCATGTGGGGGGTTGCGTGCATGCAAGAGGCAGTGCGGGGGTTGGGTATATATGTGTGGAGGAAGGCATTGCATTATGGGTGTGGGCCCATGCTATTACTTATGCGCACGCCCTTTTGACATCTGAGCCAAAAAAGGTTCGCCATCATTGATATACTGTAATACTTAAACAATGAGAAAACATATGGATGAAGAGTTTAAAATATATATTACATTGTAATCTAAAAGAAAATGTTTAAAAAATGTACTGTTGATGTTTAACACTTGATAAATTATCAAAGGGGTACAAAAGTTTTTAAAATGTATGTTGGAAATGTGAATGTAAAATAAGAGTTTTTTGCTATCTTTCATGCATAATGATTATAATGCTATTTATATTGTTTGTAGTATCCCACAAAATATTGAATTATTTTGCATGGGCTTTTAATGTTTTCTGTTCTGAGCTCATATCTTAACTTCTTTCTTTCTTTCTTTCTTTCTTTCTTTCTTTCTTTCTTTCTTTCTTTCTTTCCCCCCTTCTTCTTCCAACTTCTTATTTGAAAAGCAATCCAGTGCAAGCTCTATAATGTAAATGTGTTACTAATGAATTTAAGTTAAGCTTTTCAGGTTGCATTCAATATACCCACAGTGGGAATTTTGATGTCACCAGAGTTCAGAGTTCATTTTGCCAAAACATTTATTCCTCTTTGAAAGCTTCATATGCAGCACAGCAGCATGTGATTGGAATGTCTAAGATGAGAACAATATTCCAGGTTATCACTAAAATAGAAAGGATTAAAATGACACTTTGAAATACAGCTCTGAAAGCAGGATGTAATATGAAAAACATTTTCAAAGAAAGGAAAAGGATTTACATGCTGCCTAAGGATTAGGAAAATGCTGCTAAAAGAGGTGATAAGAAGGTTGCAGCTATGTTTTTGCTAAGAGAAACCAACAGAGGGAGGGGGGAAGGTCAAGGAATCGTTCAGGATGCAAAGAATAGGATTTGTATATGCTTGTAATTTGCATAAATTATGTGTGTAGGCCAGCACGGTGTTTTAGAACATAGCATGGGTAATGCATCATATAAATTGGGAGCATTTTCTGGCCAAGAAACATTTTAAGGATGATTGCAAATCCTGTACTCTCCTCACTTTAGCTTAATACGAGACTGGTCTGACCAGAATATACAAGCAGGAAACTAGAACGGTAAATGGAAAATAGTGTTGTTCTAAAAGGGAGGTTTGCCTATATATCATTTGTCCCAAGCCATAAACAGGTTGTCTGAACAATGGTTAAGATAAAAAATAACCTATGTGTGGACTTGAAATTTTTTTTAAAAAGGAATACACACTCTCAATACTAAAATTTCTTCCTAGGATAGGGGCCAAAGATTAAGATCATTCATTCATTCATTCACTCACTTACTCACTCATGAAAAGGCAAAAATGTTAAAAACACACACATTGCAATTGCATTCTCAATAAGCAAATAAGAACTATTTACAAATTCAAAGGTAGACTATATATACTGCTCAAAAAATAAATAAAGGGAACACTCAAATATCATATCCTAGATCTGAATGAATGAAATATTCTCATTGAATACTTTGTTCTGTACAAAGTAAATGTGCCCAACAGCATGTGAAATTGATTGTCAATCAGTGTTGCTTCCTAAATGAACAGTTTGATTTCACATAACTTTGATTTACTTGGAGTTGTGTTGTTTAAGTGTTCCCTTTATTTTTTTGAGCAGCGTATATATTATGCTTGGGTACCCACAACTTCTGAAGACAAGCTGTTCCACTTGTTGGTTGTTCTTCTTGTCAGGAAATTTGTCCTTAGTTCTAAATTGCTTCTTTCCTTGGTTAATTTCCATCTATTTTTTTCTTGTCTTGTCTTTTGGGTGCTTTGGAAAATAAGTGGTGTACCCCAAGGTTCAGTTTTGGGACCTTTACTTTTTAATTTATTCATTAATGATATGGATGTAGAAGTAAATAGTGAGGTAGCAAAGTTTGCTGATGACACTAAATTGTTTTGGGTACTGCAAAGTGAAATTGATTGTTGGGAGCTCCAGAAGGATCTCTCAAAATTGAGTGAGTGGGCAACAAAATGGCAAATTCATTTTAACCTAAACAAGTGCAAAGTTATGCATATCGGGGCAAAGAACTCCAATTATACCTACCAACTGATGGGGACCAAGCTTTCTGAGACAACCCAAGAAAGGGATCTTGGAATTTTGGTGGACAGCTCAATGAAGATATCAACCCAGTGCACAGCAGCAGTAAAAAAAGCAAATTCTATGCTTGGTATGATAGGAAGTGAATTGAAAATAAGTCAGTAAGTGTTGTATTGCCCCTGTACAAATCAATGGTGAGACCACACTTGGAGTACTGTGTACAGTTCTGGTCACCTCACCTCAAGAAGGATATAATGGAACTGGAAAAGGTGCAAAAAAGGGCAACAAGTATGATCAAGGAAATGAAGCACCTCCCTTATGAAATCAGGTTGCAACACCTTGGTCTCTTCAGCCTTGAAAGATGGTGTTTAAGGGGTGGCTTGATTGAAGTGTATAAAATCATGCATGGGATAGAAAAGGGGGATAGAGAAAAATTATTTTCTCTATCACACAATACTAGGACTAGGGGGCCCTCCCTAAAGCTCATAGGTAAAATAGCGAGGACAAATAAAGGGTCATTGGTTTATGGAATTCACTTCCAAAAGAGGTCGCGACAGCTGTCAGCCTTGATAGCTTCAAGGCAGGATTTAGACAGATTCATGGATGCCAAGTGTATCGGTGGTTATTCAAACAGATGTCCATGTGCCGCCTCTATGTTGGTTGAGGCAGGCAGGATTCCCTTGAGTACCATTTGCTTGGGGTCAAGGGAAAGGGAGGGTTTTGCCTTCTCTTTCCACTCAAGATCCCCACGTACAATTGGTGGGCCACTGTGTGGCACAAAATGTTGGACTCGATGGGCTTTGGCCTGATTCAGCATGGCTCTTCTTATGTCGACCCTGTGGGAAGAAATATCCATCTAGTTCAGTTCCAAACTGGAAGAAAGGTACTGGAGACAAAATGGAGGCTGGAGACTAATTGGAACTGTCCAACCACCTTTCAGAACACAAACTCTTTTATTGCATCATCTCAGAGGAGTCCAAACTTCAACCAAACCGGGGAGCTCAAGCGAACACATAGAATTTGCATTTCCTCTTTTGCATATAGAGCCAGCTTTGACCCATACATAACCCCTACAGGACCTCATAGAAATCTAACAACAGCCAGTAGAACACATGTTCTTGCACAGAACACTCAAATAAAAGAAGCTCAAATAAAAGTCCAGAGAAGGTTTTTAAAAACACCCACTTTCAACTCCCTTTTGCCAGCTGCCCAGAACCACAAACCCTGGTGGGTCTGTTCATCAATAAATTGATCTCTTTCCAATTAATGTTTTATAATGGGGTTTTATAGTTTGATATTTATATTTGACTTCTTACTATTTTATTTTATTTTATTTCTTACCATTTTACTAATATTCTTACTATTAGTCAAAACAAACAAACAAACAAACAAACAAACAAACAAACAAACAAACTGCTTCAGAAGCAGCTATTAACAGTTCTTTCCTGAAGCTGAATATTACCTATTGATTTTGGACTTGTTCATGGACCACTATGGCTATAATTATTAATACCAGTTAGCAATATTTAAATTTCACATTAATATCTCATTGTCTTGCTGGAAGAAGCATGGCCTGTCAATACCTCAATCCTCCAACTCTGAAAACTTTACATCCAGTCATCACTTATTTATTAATGCAATGCTTTTTGAAATTAAGGATTCAGAAACAATTTGATACTAGAGAAGGAAGGAGACTATTTGCATTAATCCTATATCACTTAGAATTATTTATTTAGTGATTTTAAATTGCTTAACATTAATATTTCTGTAAAAAGTCACTGGAATAAATAAATAAAGTTTAAGCCATATACGCCTTTGGAGTTAGTTGAATAATATCTATTCACTGAACATTTAATTATTTTTTAAAAAAATGTTTGCTGTCTATCTAGGCTTCATGAGTCCAGGGCAGGGTCTGTGCTGCATTTTGACACATCCTGTGGATGCTACTGTGGGTTCTCCTGGTGTTAATTCCTAAGTACTTGCAATATATTGCATGTAACCCATAAAACTATGATACGTGTGTCTATGATTCACAAGGGTTGAGATACATGAAATCCATAAAACTTTGAGGTTGTAAGATTTCTTTTTTATTCAACTTGAACTGTTTATCCCAGTGATGGCTAATCTTTTTGTCACTGTGTGCTAAATGCATGTACATGTGCAACCATAATGCAATGCATACATAACCCAAGCATGTGCTCCGCCCCTTCACATGCATGTGTGACCCCTCTGTTCTCCCCCTGCACATCTGTCCATGTGAGCCCCCCATCCTATGCAGGCACGGACAACCCCACAAATGCATGTGTGACCCACCTTGTGTGCTGCATCCTACCACATGCATGTGCCTTTCCCATATGCACCCATTCTCCCCCACATGCATAGCAGGGACCCCAAAACCAGCTGGCCAGTGGGATGCACATGTAGAACTGAGGCAACCGCTGACATGCCTGCAGAGAGGGCTCTTTGTGCTACCTGTGGCACGTGTGCCATAGGTTCACCATCACAGATACAACCGAAATGTAGTTAGAATTGTTTTTTCAAACTTCTAAATAAGTGCTGTTACCCTATGCACATTGTTGAGACATAATGAAGTTCAAATTGCAATCAAAATTTGCTGTATCGTTGCCTTTGTCCTTTTCCAGTCAGATTCTTTGAGTTTGCAGGCATCAAACCAATGAAAAGCTAATAATTATAAATTCTTCTGAGTATAACATCTTTCAGGCATCTCAATTTCCAGGAATTGCTATGCAGTCTACTAGAGGATATTAGTGCTATGTTTGTACTCCTTGCAGAGTGGTTCAGTAAGTTAATTGCCTAATTTGCTTAATACCATAGTAAGCAGATCCATTGCTTAGCACAAATTGTTTTTATATTTGCTTTTTAAAAAGTTTAGTTGTAGCATTTTTCTAAGTACTTGAACTGTTTATAGGATGTTTTTTCTAATGCTGGATTACTTCCAACAGGGCCTAGTTTTATATAAATGTAATAGATAAACTATAATATAATATGGTTATTATATCAGTATGATTAATCATTGGAACAGCTTGTTTCCCTGAGTTGTGGGTCCATCATTGGAGGTTTTAAAGAAAAGATTTGACACCACAGGTTGGTACAACTTCTCTTGCCTTGGACAAGTGATTGGACTGGTCCTTTCAAGCTTCATGATTCTACAATATGAGATGAAATTTTATACCTTCTGTGTGAAAAATAGATTTTGTAGCTGTTGCCAGAGGACAAAACAAGCTGGATCTCTGTGTTCCTTTACTGCAGATCTGTATTCTGAAATTTTAGAGGACTCCAAACTGGTTCACCATGCAGCACCCATAAGAAAACTGATTTATTAAAAAAATCTCTTTTCTCAATAAACTAATTTATAATTATTTTCTCTTTTCCTCCTTCCTTCCCTTTCCTTCTCTCTCTCTCTCTCTCTCTCTCCCCTAAGCAAACACTCCCATATATTCTAAACATATTTCTTGATTATTCTGGACAATTCTTTCTGTACCTCCTCCAACTTTACAGTTTCCTGTGGCCTGCATTGGCTGCCGATCAGTTTCTGGTCACAATTCAAAGTGTTGGTCATGACCTTTAAAGCCCTACATGGCAATGAACCAGATTACCTCCGGAACAGCCTGCTACCGCACGAATCCCAGCGACCGATAACATCCCACAGAGTTGGCCTTCTCCAGGTCCCGTTGACTAAACAATGTTGTTTGGTGGGCCCCAGGGGAAGAGCCTTCTCTGTGGTGGCCCCGGCCCTCTGGAACCAACTCCCCCCGGAGATTAGAACTGCCCCCACCCTCCCTGTCTTTTGTAAACTACTCAAGACTCATTTATACCGCCAGGCATGGGGAGTTGAGATAGCCCTTCCCCCTAGGCCATTACAAGTTATGCATGGTATGTTTGTGTGTATGTTTGGTTTTATAATAGGGGTTTTTAGTTGTTTTTATTATTGTATTGTACATGTTGTGTCTATTATTGTTGTTAGCCACCCCGAGTCTGCGGAGAGGGGCGGCATACAAATCCAATAAATTATTATTATTATTATTCCTAATTTCCTAAGTGGATTATGTGAAGTCCTTGATGCTCTCTAAGCTTGCTTGCAATTGTTTCAACATCCACTAGGAAACATCATAGAGTGTGAGTGATTGTGCAGTTTGTTCCCCACTTATATATAAAGTTCAACAAATTGGAGGAATACTCATGGATTCATCATTCAGGTGGCACTTTGATTAATATCCAGAATTGCAGGTTGATTCTGCCCATAGCTTGAAGTTTGATCCTGACAGGGTTCACGTTTGACTCAGCTAACTATTCTTCTGTGGTCAGTAAATTAAGGATTCATATTGTTAGTGGCAATGTTCAAATAATACTTCTATATTATAAATTTCCCAGATAAAGTGTTAAAGCACTATGGGATATATATATATATAAGCCTAAATGCTATTGCTATTCTTAGGATGCATAGCAGAGACTGTAATGTAGCATCTAGAACGCTCTCAGACAACCAAAAGTATGAATCTGGTGTAGGTGATACTTTTGTCATAACAAGAAAACTAGAAAAGGGACATGAAACTATCAACAACATCTTCAAAGGAATAACATTTCTTTGAAGGAATTCGCAAGGGAGGAAGAAAACAACAACATGCCAACTTCCTGAATATCCTCATCAACAGAGGAAACAGTAGGAATTAGAAAATAAAATTTATTGAAAAACAACCCACACTAAAGTACACAATTTCTAAGCCCAACCTCTCACGTGAGGAGCTGTGTAGGAACATTATTCAGACAAATACTCTGAATCAATGTATAATGTCAGGGAAAAAAAATACCCAACCAAATATGCCCCATGTAACTTGACCAAAAAGCTATGTAAAGGACAACATTTCTATATATCAAAAAGGGGCCAGAAACAACTGGTGGACTATTAATAAAAATAATAATAATAATAATAATAATAATAATAATAATAATTTTTTTATTGTCATTGCCAAAACAACGAATTGTCATTGGCAACGAAAGTCGTGTGACACCCAGAGACCAGTCCCACCATACATAGAAATTAGAATAGGTAAATTTAAAAATAGAATTAAAAAATAGAATTAAAAAATAGAATAATATGTCCCACCCACTACAAATTCCCCACCCTAAACCACTCAACCATCTACATGACAAACCGAGTAATATTGTCCAACAATATTGTAATATTACAACCATATGGCATCATTATAGCATACAAACAACGGGGAGACGGACTTTACCGAGCAGGTGGGGGACAGATGACTTTTGTGTGTGTGTGTGTGTGCATAGAAATACCTGAGCTCTCCAGGATGTCAGAGGTGGTGCTTCTTCCGGCCAACATCTCCAAGCCCAAGTTCCTGACCCTTCCCCTTTGCTGCGTAAGTGTGGAAGCTCCGTGGGCTTGACTGAGGATGCCTCCTCCCCACCCCAGCTTTAGCTTCACCATTGCAGTTTCCCCATAGTTTCATCCAGGCCACCTTTTGCCTTTCACTTCTTGATGCCTCCTTTTAACCTTTTGCACCAGCGCGCCTCGTTGCTCCAAGTCTCCACTTTTGCTTCCTCCACCGTTTCCTGTTCCTGTCTCTTTTGGACCCTGCCTGCCTGCCTGCCTCCTCTCAAAAAAGCCCACTCGCTGGGTCTTGTCCTTCAGGGTCTTCATTTGCCACTCACTGAAAGCGCTGCGGCTGAGCGCGGAGTGGAGAAGTTTGTTGCATGGCCCAGGGGAGTGCATTGCCTTTTCCCACGTTCAGCTATAAAAGTCCTTCGCTTTGCAGATTAGCCAGCTTTGCAATCAGGAGAAGGAGAAGCTGCCAGACTCGCTAAGATGACCAGATGTCCCGTTTTTTAAAAATTGGGACTTTTAAAAAAATGCCACAGGACACGGGATAAATTGCTCAAAAGCAGGACTGTCCTGCCAAAAATGGGACGTGTGGTCACCTTATCCTAGATCCCTGATGGTGAACATATGACATGTATTAGATGTATTAATGTATTAGATTTGACATGTGTTAGATTAATGTATTAGATTTGTACTGTATGCTGTGTTTTTATATTTACCCTGTGAGCTGCCCCAAGTTTTCAGAGAAGGGCGGCATACAAATCTAATAAATAATAATAATAATAATAATAATAATAATAATAATAATAATAATAATGTATGCCACAGGTGGCATGCGGAAGCATATCTGAGGGGACAAGAGGCCCTAAGATATGTCAACACCCTATGTCAGTTCCGGCAGACATGTGCGTGCTGGCCAGCTCATTTTCAGCCTTCTGTAGGGCAGGGGGAAGCCATTTTCTCTCTTAGGCAAAAAAACAGCCCAATAAGCCTTCTGGAAGTTCATTTCCAAATTTCCCTTAGACCCGTTGGGCTTGTTGTTTGCCATCCACAAGCTCTGAAGGCTTCTCGGAAACCTGGGAAGGGTGAAAATAATCCAATGGGTCTTTTGGAAGTCCAGAGGCTTCAGTGAGGCCTGCGTGCATGCGTGGGGGTGATAGCGTGAGTGATGGGTTATGTGTGCATGCATGGGGAGCATTGCATTATGAGTGTGGGCATGCATGCATGTGCTATCTTGTATGCACATGCCTTTTTGGCACCTGAGCAAAAAAAGGTTCACCATTGCTGTCCTAGACCAAACTAAAAATTGCTAAGGAATACATGGCATTCAGATAAATCAGACACTGTAGACACATAGAAATAAACCATATTTACACATTATTTATTTTATGAATTTAGCATATGGCATTGGATGATTATATATACGGGTATGAAGTGTAGACTGCTCCATGATGGTAAACCCCAGGCAGAGGGCTAAAAGTGTACACACATGGCAGATAAACTGGATATTGATCTCATGATCAATGCTTCTACAGAAGCAGCAACTAAATTACAATAGTTCTTTTAAGACCACACTGACAAAAAATATTGGACCCTAGGTCCAGATTCTGCAACTAAACATAGAAGGTAAGTAGAAATATACATCATTCGAAAGAGAAAAGAAGAAAGCAAAAAGCTACCGACTCCCAAATAAATAGGAATTACCAACAGGCAAACAATCAATTAAGCAGGAAATGCTTCCCTAATCAAGGAAGTATGAAGAATAAAACTGCCAGGGAAAGTTACTGGGAGCAAAAACCGCATACTCACTTGCAATAATAATGTTACCAATGCAGTAATGAAATGTCTGCAAGCAAACAACTAACTTCAGAAAGCACCAAAGACATCATAGCTCAACCTATATTAAAATAATTAGCTCATATCTGTATCAGAGCTGTTATATCAGATAACATATGGGCATTGACCTGTTCAAAGATAGCTCACGTTATCTGATTGCCATGATCATTAAATAGCCTAAGATGGTCTATAAATTTCTAATTTAATTGTATTCTGTTCTATGAGGTTGGCCCTGCCATGTCACATCTGCCATCTTGTTTGAGCAGATGCGAAATATATCCTTTGTCAAAGCTATCCGAATAGATCCCTTTTTCAGTTCCATTTCTCTGGTTAATGAAATACATAATTGGAGAAGAGTAATATTCTGACAGCCCAAAGTTTACTGTAATGGTATCTTTAAACTGTTGGTGGACTGGGCTGAATTAAACATATTTGTGTTCCAACAGTCACACTGCAGCCAGAGATTGAGCTCAACTGTTTACTGTCAATAGTAGAATCTCCTGAGTAACATAATCTAAGACAGGTGACTATTTTAATTTATTTGGGGTCTTATATAATGTACATCCTCATATGTTGCCAATTTACAAAAAGAAGTTTGTTTCTTAAAAAAGAAATGGTGTATGTCATTATTTGGTACTCATTGTCTGTTCATTATGAAATTCTATTGCATCCATGTGAAAGCTTAAAAACAAGCATTTATTTTTCTTAATTAATAGAACAAATTGTAGCAGAAGCCAATCGAACAACAACCATAACAAAGTGCCTACTTGCAAACTATCCCATGGGAGTCATCTATCTGTCTAAATCAGGCTGGGCATTTTGGAGATATCATGGAACACTAAGGGTGGAAGTGACTTTTTAATCTAGTTTAAACTTCTACCCATTGCAAGAGATCCTATAGCATTCTGGACAGATGATTGTCCAATCTCTTCTTCAAAAACTCTAGTAATGTAGCACCTATAACATCTGGAAGCCGGGTGTTTCATTAATAAATTATTTTCACTGTCAGCAAATTTTTCTGTAGTTCAAAGTTGAATCTCTCTATAGGAATGCTCCACTTGTTTTTCCTGCCCTTAGGTGCTTTAGAATAAGTTGACCCCCTCTTCTCTGTGACAGCCCTTCAAGAACTGGGAGATTGCTCTCATGTCACACCTTTCTTTCTTATACTAAATATATTTCTCTTTATTTCTCTTAAGTGACCATTGTATGGTTTTCTTTCAGTCCCCTATTCATCTTTGATGCACTTCACTGCACTTTTTCATAGGGTCCCAATATATATTTTTTGTATCATGGTGATCAGAATTTATCAGAATGAGCACAGTGGCACAGTGGATAGAATGCAGTACTACAGGCTACTTCTGCTGCCTGCAAGCTGCTTGCAATTTGGCTGTTCAAATCTCACCAGACTCAAAGTTGACTCGGTATTCCAACCTTCTGAGGTGGGTAAAATGTGGACCCCTAATTGTTGAGGCAATATGCTGACTCTGTGAACAGTTTAGAGAGGGATGTAAAGCATTAAAAGTGATATATAAATCTAAGTGCTATTGCTTTTAGCTGCTAAATGCTATTGCTTGTATCCCATAATAGTATTATTCTACACATTTTGAAGCTCTCCCTCTGATGCATCCTTTTGATTGCATTGACTTTTTTGGCAATTAAAAATATTATAACCTGGGCTCTGGCAAAAGTGAAATGTTGGGATTCAAAGAATTAACTCTGAGTAGCATAGCTTTGTTGATGATTATTTCAGTTGCCTATTGTTTTTCATCAAATGAAATGGTATGTCCAGGAAGCCTATAACTTTATTAGGTCAACCCCACTGGCTATACTTGCCCCAGACTTCAGAACTGTTATTATGCAATCTCGGATATTCACTTAAAGCCACAAAGATGTATTCCTAGAATATTCTCCTAAACTGAGTATTTAATACAGTAGGGCCCAGCGACCACTTAGGTCCCACAGAGTGGGTCTTCTCCAGGTCCCGTCAACTAAACCATGCCACTTGGCGGGACCCAGGGGAAGAGCCTTCTCTGTGGCGGCTCCAGCCCTCTGGAACCAACTCCCCCCAGAAATTAGAATTGCCCCCACCCTCCTTGCCTTTCGTAAGCTACTTAAAACCCACCTCTGCCGTCAGGTATGGGGGAATTGAGATACTTTTCCCCCCTAGGCCTTTACAATTTTATGCATGGTATGTCTGTATGTATGTTTGGTTTTTAGATTAATGGGTTTTTAATTGTTTTTAGTATTGGATTATTATTGTACACTGTTTTTATTATTGCTGTTAGCCGCCCCGAGTCTCCGGAGAGGGACGGCATACAAATCCAATAAATAAATATATAAAAACATTTCCAGTATTTAATAAGGAAACAAACCTAACCTGTACCCAACTTTGTCCTGTCTTCTTTACATGTGTATATTTTTACATGGAGGGAGAAAAATTGTAATAACAGTGATGGGGAGTGCCATGACTGCCACCAGCTCAGTTATAAAGCACATTGAGAGGGTAGTTAGGTATACCTGGTGTCTGGACTTGATCAGAGAGCTGAGATGACAGTAGGTGGCAGCAGTGGGTTGCTCCCAGTTCAGACTGCTTCTTAGAACTGGTAGTTCCGGCAGCGGGATGCTCCGCCCACCTGAGATACTCTGCCCACCCACACAGGATACTTCTGTGCATGTGCAGAAGTGTCATGCACACATGCAAATCTGCATGCAAACCAGTAGTAAACAGTTTTGGAACCCACTACTTTTAGGTAGCATACAGTGACTATTTTGGAAATTTTATGCTTTAAAATGGTTGCTGCTCTTGGTGGATGCATGGATAGGCCCTTGCAGTTTTCAAGATTTCAGAAGTGGTTTGTTATTGGCTCCTTCTTAAGGCTGAAAGAAAGTGAGAGAGTAACTGGTTCAAGGTCACCCAACTGGCTTTTTCTCTGAGGTTGGACTAGAACTTACACTCTCAAGGTTTTTAGACAGATGCCTCAACCTCTACACCAAACTGACCCTCTGTGGGAAAATACATTGCTGCAATCTGATGTTCATAGCATTTCTTTTTGAACTACAGGTTAGCGGGAAGTTAAATTGGCTCAGGGAGGAAAGAATTGCTAAAAATTCTGATGTTGTGAAATACAAGAGTACAGCAACAATTCCAGATTGGCACAATATATTGCAGAGGAAGCTATAATTATAAGGTAATAGTAAACTCAGACTAATATAATTATTTCTCAGTAAACAATGTATCTTGAATGCTTATTTTTATTAAAGCAAAGATTACTAAACTGCACATTGAGTTTCTGACTATTTTTATACATTGATGGTCAATTCGTGGAAGTAAATAGTCTTCAGTCCATGTCTTAACGTAATTATTTTTGAGATAACATTCAATTCATATTTGTCATAGTAATACCCATGTATTTTACCTTCTTCTCAATCTTAAAATTGGTTTTATTCATAAATTTAGTTTGATTTTGTATCTTCATATTCTTTGCTATCCTTTTTGTGTCTTTTTTTTTTGTTAATTTTAGAACCTGTTAGGGCACTAATGTTTAGCTGAATTCTTGAGTTTTACAAAATTCTGTTATTACAAACTTTCCACCAATTCCAGCTATCACCACGCTAGAACTATACATTGGATCCGAATTAGAACAGAGCTGAAAGGGAACTTGGAGGTCTTCTAGTCCAACCCCTGGCTCAAGCAGGAGACCCTATATAATTTGAGATAAGTGGCTGTCCAGTCTCTTCTTAAAAACCTGCAATGATGAAGCATCCACAACTTCTGGAGGCAAGCTATTACACTGGTTAATTGTTCTCACTGTTAGGAAGTTTCTCCTTAATTCTAAGTTGCGTCTAACAATTCTAATAATCCTTGATTAGTTTCCATCAGTATATCTTGTCTGCCTTATAATCCTTTGGAGAATAAGTTGACCCCTCCCCTTCTTTCTGGCAGCCCCTCAAATATTGGAATACTGATGTCATATCATTCCCAGTCTTTCTTTTTTCTAGACTAGTCAAACCCAAAGTGCTAAGAGTGCTAAGAGTGTTGTTTTAGTTTCATAAGGAGAGGAATGAATGGGTTAGAAATGTCAGAATGGGCCAGAATACATCCGGAACCGCCTTCTATTGCACGAATCCCAGCGGCCGATAAGGTCCCACAGAGTTGGCCTTCTCCGGGTCCCATCGACCAAACAATGTCATTTGGCGGGCCCCAGGAGAAGAGCCTTCTCTGTGGCAGCCCCGGCCCTCTGGAATCAACTCCCCCCAGAGATTAGAACAGCCCCCACCCTCCTTGTCTTTCGCAAATTACTCAAGACCCACCTTTGTCGCCAGGCATGGGGGAGTTAGGATATTCCTTCCCCTAGGCCATTACAAGTTATGTATGGTATTTTTGTGTGTATGTTTGGTTTTTATAATTAGGGTTTTTAGTTGTTTTATTAAATTGGATTGTTACATGTTGTTAGCCGCCCCGAGTCTGTGGAGAGGGGCGGCATACAAATCCAATAAATAATAATAATAATAATAATAATAATAATAATAATAATAATGTGAAAGATAAAACAAAGCAAATAATCAAACATAACAAGAATTGAATTCTAACTTGAAGTCATACAGAAGTGGGAGATTCTTAAGACTTTACTTCAGACAATTAGGAAGTAGTTGAAGACTAATGTACTTAATGCCCTGCCCATAATGTAAACACTACACATTCATATCTAGTTTCATTAGAAATTATTCTGGCCACCCTTCCTGGGGTGGAGGTGGGGGGATGACAGAGATGATGATAGAGATATATGTTATGCTTTGGTACAACTCCCATTCAATTCAGTATGTTTTATATAGGTTCTTGTGGATTGTACTTAGGCTATACCAAATTTGAATTATAGCAATATTTACATGTATAATTCATGGTTATGGTAATTTTGTCCTTTCTGTACTGTTGCTTTTGATATATTTTTTAAAAACATAACTGTATCTTCCGTCTCACGTTCTCTGATGAGTAATCCTGTCCAATTGCAAAATTATAAGTTTGGGAAAAGGTTCTGCATACTATGACCATTCAGTTTGTGGAATGTGACAGCCCCATAGATTTATGTCTTTCATCATTTTCCTCAACTTTCAGCTTTCTTTTCTCAGAGTTCTTTGTTCTTTTGCTACCTATTAATAGCATATTAATATGCTATTAATAGGTAGCAAAGGTTCCAGTGTGAGCGGTGAGGAGATGGTGGGTCCGCCGCTCCTCTGAGACTACGGTGGAAAATTGTCAGAAATGAATCAATCCAGGCTGGATATGGTCCGAAGTCTATCTGCTACTGTGTCCCCCATTTTGGGGGTTTGAAATTGAGTGCTTTCATCCTGTTTGTGGGGGCACCAGGGATTGTGGCGCCGAGAGAGTTCGTCAGGGCGATCAGCTGGGGCACGGAAAATGGCGGCTGCGCCTAGATGTCAAACACCAAAGGGGAAGAGAGAAATTGGGAGAGCCGAGACCCTCAACCAAACATCCGAGCACCGGTCAGTGAGAGTGACCAGTGCCGAGGCAGTGGAGGCAAAGGGGCGATGGAAAGGAGCAGAGCAGAGACTGGCACTGAGATCAAGGTGAACCTGTCTGCTTGTGAGACCAAAGACAATGAGGACCCAGGCCGGTGGGAGAACGTCTGTGGAGTAATGGTGAGCAAGGAGTCACAGTCACTCATGCCCTCATCACCTCAAGGTTCGACTACTGTAATGCTCTCTACATGGGGCTATCTCTGAAGAATATTCGGAAATTTCAGATCATGCAGAATGCAGCTGCGAGAGCAATCATGGGCTTCCCTAGATATGCCCATGTTACACCAACACTCCGCAGTCTGCATTGATTGCCGATCAGTTTCCGGTCACAATGGTTATGACCTATAAAGCCCTTCATGGCATCGGACCAGAATATCTCTGAGACCGCCTTCTGTTGCACGAATCCCAGCGACCAGTTAGGTCTAACAGAGTTGGCCTTCTCCGGGTCCCGTCGACTAAACAATGTTGTTTGGTGGGACCCAGGGGAAGAGCCTTCTCTGTGGTGGCCCCGACCCTCTGGAACCAGCTCCCCCACGGAGATTAGAATAGCCCCCACCCTCCTTGCCTTTTGTAAACTCCTTAAAACCCACCTCTGCTGTCAGGCATGGGGGAACTGAGACATCTCCCCCGGGCCTATACAGTTTATGCATGGTATGTTTGTGTGTATGTTTTTGCTTTTTAATAAGGGGTTTTAGTGACTTTTAAATTATTAGATTTGTTATACATTGTTTTATTGTTGTTGTGAGCCGCCCGGAGTCTATGGAGAGGAGCGGCATACAAATCTAATAAATAATAATAATAATAATAATAATAATAATAATAATAATAATAATATGATCATGACCTTGTTGACGATCCTCATTCAGTTAAGGACCTTGGAGTACTCATCTCTAATGGTGGAGATGGTGGAGCCCACTGCTGGAGCCCACTGTGACAGCATTGCCAAAATGCTGGAGCCCTCTGCAACAGCATTGCCAAAAAGACATTAAGAGTGGTTAACCTAATCTTGCATAGCTTCTTCTCTGGTAATATTGTGCTTTTAACCAGAGTATGTAAAATATTTGCTAGACCAATTCTCAAATACAGCTCTTCTGTCTGGAATCTGTACTACATATCAGACATCAATACAATTGAGAATGTCCAGAGATATTTCATGAGAATCCTCCACTCTTCTGTTCATAACAGAATATTTTATTTGTTTGTTTGTTTGTCTGTCTGTCGGTCGGTCCGTTCTTTCTTTCTTTCTTTCTTTCTTTCTTTCTTTCTTTCTTTCTTTCTTTCTTTCTTTCTTTCTTTCGATTGATAGATATGCCTCCCCCTCCGAGGACTTATGCCACCAGACTTGAAAATTTGGGCCTAGAAAATTTAGAAGTATGCCACCTTCTATCTGACCTATGGGTAGCACACCAAATTATTTGCTACAATGTCCTACCAGCAATGACTACTTCAGCTTCAATTGCAACAATACATGAATATACAATAGATACAAACTTAATGTAAACAGCTCCAAAGTTGATTGCAAAAAATATGACTTCAGCAACAGTCAATGCCTGGAATATATTACCTGACTCTGTAGTTCCTTCCCCAAACCCCCAAAACCTTATCCTTAGATAGTCTACCATTGACCTTACCCCATACCTAAGATGTCTATAAGGGGTGTGCATAAGCGCACCATCATGAATACCATCCATATCCTAATATATTCGTAAAATTTCTTGTATTCATAACCATGCTTGTACTTATTATATACTGCATTCACAATCATGTTTATACTTTTTTTAACCTTTGTATGTTATTTATTTATTATCTATTTATTTATCTATTTATTTATTTATTTATTTATTATTTATTTATTTATTATTTATTTATTTATTTATTTATTTATTAATTTATTAATTTATTTATTTATTAGATTTGTATGCCGCCCCTTTCTGTGGACTCGGGGCGGCTCACAACACAGTAAAAATTTATGACAAATCTAATAATATACAATTTAAAATTTAAAATAGTTAAAAAACCCCATTTTTAAGCAGACATACCTACAACATACCATATATAAATTATATAGGCCCGGGGGAGATATCTCAATTCCCCCATGACTGACGACATGCTTGAAAAAATAAATAAATAAAAACAAAAATAAATAAAACATATACACTTATTTATTTCTGATTTTTTTTTGATTTTCTATAAACTTTCCATAAAGAGCAAAAGGAGTCCTCCCCCCACCAATTTAGTAAAAAAAAATTCTGTTAAAAATGATTGGTCCAAAGTCACTACTAGAGCTACTATAGCTAAGGAAGAATGCAAATCTAGATTTTGCTGGTCCTTGTCCAAAACCTTAACCACTGCATTACAGCTAATCTCCAGGTATCCACATTAACTTTATTCTGATTGAGTCCCACACCGCTATATTCTTTTGTGACATTACAACTTGTCTGTTAATTAATTTCAAGAGTCAAGCACCACTTCTGAGGCTTTTATCCATTGGATAATCTTACATGACATTTCATACAAATGAAAACATGAAGAGTGATTTTCATATGTAAGTGTTCTTTATGTGTAGGCATTTATTTGCGTGCTAGCATGAATTTAGCACCTAAATGATTCTGAATATTGAATGTTTTTCCTAAAATAATCTGATTTTATACAATCCAAAAACAGACAGAAAGACAAAACTTGTCAAATAAATTATTCATTGCAAGTCATTAGGCTAGCTCTGTCACCACCCTAGCCTTGTGCTGTAGTTTGCACTTTTGCCATATGGAGAAATGAAACGCATTCTAATTTGTTTTCTAATAAGTGCTAATTAGTTTAGGCCTTTGAGAGATCTATGAGGAAATAAAGAGTGTCCTTGTCCAAATAATAATAAAAAAAACCACTATAGTGGCAGCTGATAGAGTCTCATACGACTTTCGAACTGTATCCTATAAGAAGAAATTGAAATAATCCCTCATGGAAATTGTAGCATAAAAATTAAATAAATGCTACCAACTGCAGTCACTTGATATTGGTTGATTCTTTGCTTTTGCTTAATGCTAGGCTTGGCAGAGAGTGAATGAGGGGGAATAATTATGGTTGGATTGTCTTCCAGAAGTTCTTAATAATAATTGCTAGGAGATACGTTGTAGAAGCAAAATGCTATACAACACCACATCTCTTTCATTATAGTAATACAGTATATGCCTATCTATGATGTCTTCAACTAAGTATGCTCCCATTTGTCTTGTGGGATTAGGATATTGTAGCTCAACAGCTTCAGAGACCAAAATGTTGGGGGAAGCAGCTCTCTCTCTCTTCCCCCTCTCTCTATCTGTATATATACCTATATCTATTTATCTCTATCTATATCTCTATATCTCTATATCTCTATATCTATCTATCTATCTATCTATCTATCTGTCTATCTATCTATCTATCTATCTATCTATCTATCTATCTATCATCCATCCATCCATCCATCCTATTTTCTATCATGTCTGTCTGTCTGTGCGTCCGTCCGTCTCATCTATCTATCTATCTATCTATCTATCTATCTATCTATCTATCTATCTATCTTCCTATTTTCTTTCATCTATCATCTCTGTCTGTCTGTCTGTCTGTCTGTCTGTCTGTCTGTCTCTCTCTCTCTCTCTCTCTCTCTCTCTCTCTCTCTCTATCTATCTATCTATCTATCTATCTATCTATCTATCTATCTATCTATCTCTCTATCCTAGACTCAGAACTGACCATCAGTCGTTGTGCAAACTCACAGAATAATGAATTGGAAAAGACTATTCAGGACCACAATTCCAATCTCCAATTCATTATATAAACTCAGATAAATAGATTTGGACAGATTGCTCTCCAATATTTTCTTGAAAGCATTGAAAAAAAGGGAGTGTACAATCTTTCTGTGTAATTCATTTCATGGACAAAACTCTAAACTACTCTAAACTTCAGAAAGAAGACTCCCGGTTTTGGCATTGCTCTGACAGCTGGGTAGTCTCCGTCCTCTTTGGGGTTGCTCTGGCTTTTTGTGCTTTTCGGTGCCCTTTTGGGCAACCCCTGACCTGAAGAGTTAGGGGTTCTAGAGAGGAACACCCCCCCGAACAACAAGGATTGCCTCTTCCTGACTCATGAAAAAAACAATCATTTCGATTGGCCCAAAGAGCTGACGCTTCGATTCCTCTGAGGAAGCTGCTGAAAATATGACAAGAAGGAACTGAGAGTGAGAACTTTGATCTATTTTTTTGTTATCACAAGATCAATGTTACATTTGATTAGAATGTTTTAGAGTGAAACCCTTGCTGCTTTTGTCGATTTCGACTGGATCTGATTGCCGGAACTTTGAATCTGTTTGATACAGACACCATTGTTCATAGATATGAATGTCATACAAAAACAAACACCAAATTGTAGGTGGTTGAGTTTAATTTCCACCTGCTTTGAAAAAAAAGAATGATTGGTGACGTAATAGAGAATATCTTAGAGGGCCATAGAGAACGGCAGGAATGAAGAAACCACAAAGGAGGCCCATTCCTCTTAAATGCTGAGGCTGAGAAAAAGGGGTCTGGAAAGAACGCTTAATACTTTTCAGTTGTCTCCATATCAAAAGCTTCAAGCCTTCTTGTGCTGCATTTCTTTATATTTAATACAGAACACCAGAGGCAACCATCCAACTATCCTAAGGGAGAAAATTGTGTTTAAAAAAATCTTTTAAGGCCAATGTTTTCTTTTAATAAGAAATTAGTCTTCTATGTGTTTTCCAAGACTAGTCCCCCAAAATAGGTTTTTCTACTTCTTTCATAATCAGTATTGAAATGGAACATTTGGCTATGATTTTTTCGCCTCCCTTAGAGAGTCCTATTTTCCCTTTCTCTAGAAATGGCTGGGTGCCTTGGCCTGAGCTAAAGGGTGGGTGAGATTAGAAAACAGCCATGGAAATTGGAACAGGCTTAGAGGATGGCAATGCGTATGACCAAGGGATTAGAAACAAGCACAACTAAAGGAACTGGCCATGGTTAGACTGAAAGGGTACATAAGAACAAGCCGAAAGGACGTTTCAAACAGAATATGGGCTGTTCTTTATTATTTCCAGAGTGCAAAGTAATGAAATCACATCACATCACACACACACCATATCATATCAAACCTGGAAGATAGATTAAAAATCAGGAGCCAAGTAACATCTTTTCAGATCAACACATTTTATTAAAAGGCACAACCCTTTGTGAAGCACAGCCTATTTCATCAGATGCATGGAGTGGCTAAACTGATACAGGATTACAACTGGGATGTGATACCAGGAGAAAAGGGCAGAGGTTTTGTAGGTGTGTAAGACAAATTACAAATATCGTTGTGTGTATTTATTTATTTATTTATTTATTATTTAGATTTGTATGCCGCCCCTCTCCGCAGACTTGGGGCGGCTCACAACAAAGTGAAACAATTTACAACAAATCTAAATTACAGTTTAAAAATATTTTAAAAACCCCATTTTCTAAACAAACATACATACAGACATACCATTCATAAATTGTATATGCCCGGGGGAGATGACTCAGTTCCCCCATGCCTGACGACAAAGGTGGGTCTTAAGGAGCTTACGAAAGGCAAGGAGAGTAGGGGCAGTTCTAATCTCTGGGGGGAGTTGGTTCCAGAGGGTCGGGGCCGCCACAGAGAAGGCTCTTCCCCTGGGGCCCACCAACCGACATTGTTTAGTCGATGGGACCCGGAGAAGGCCAACTCTGTGGGACTGAGTCTGCGGAGAGGGGCGGCATACAAATCTAAATAATAAATAAATAAAATAAATAAACCGGTCACTGGGATTCGTGCGGCAGAAGGCGGTCTCGGAGATATTCTGGTCCAGTGCCATGAAGGGCTTTAAAGGTCATAACCAACACTTTGAATTGTGACTGGAAATTGATGTGGGGGAGTGGGGAATATTGTGCTTTCAAGACAGTCTTGCTTTTTCTTGGCAAGAAAGTGGTTTGCCATTGCTTTCTTCTTAAGATGATAGAGCAGTGATGGCGAACCTATGGCACAGGTGTCACAGGTGGCACACAGAGCCCTATCGGCTGGCACGTGATCAGTTGCCCTAGCTCACTCAAATGTGCATGTGTGTGCCGGCCAGCTAATTTTTGGCTTGCACAAAGGCTCTGGGAGGGCAGTTTTGGCTTCCAGGGAGCCTCTGGGGGGGGATATGGCAGGGTGTTTTTACTCTCACCCGCTCTTTGGAGCCTGGGTGAGACTTTAGAGCCCGGGGAGGGTGAAACACGAGCCTACTGGGCCCACCAGAAGTTGAGAAACAGGTTGTTTCCAGAAGGTCTTCAGGGGACAGAGGAATCTGTTTAGCCCTCCCCAGGTATTGAATTATGGGTTTGGGCAGTCGTGCATGTGTGGTAGCACGCTCACATGCTCTTTTGGCACTGTAGGAAAAAAAGGTTCGCCATCACTGTGGTAGAGTGTGTGACTGGTCTGCAGTTATAAGAGCAGTCTGCCAAAGTGGTGACCAGCTGCCAGTACTTTGGCATATCGAATATCACCAGGCTCAAGATTGACTCAGCCTTCCCTCCTTCCAAGGTGGATAAAATGAGGAGCCAGATTGTTAGGGGCAAGATTCTGACATTGTAAACTGCTTAGAGAGGGATGTAAAGCACTGTTAAGCGGTATATAAATTCTAAGTGCTATTACTAATGCTATTAGCTGGCTTTATGCCTAAATAGGATTAGAACAGAGTTTCCCAGTTTATAGCACGGTGTCTTAATTACTATCTCAGAATGTTTCTCTGCAAGTAGTATAATGTTATACAAGTGCTAAAAACCCATTGAATAAAGACCCCCTGAGATAGCTTGAAACCTTTGTTCCAGAGCAACTACTTTGAGATCAGTAATGGAAAGTCCTGGAAGGTTAAAATGCTCTGTTATTACTCTGCCCTTGTTTTGAGTCCTAATGTCAAACTTGTGTCCATTAATTCTTGATTAAATGCTAGCAGAAACTTCCAACCATAAAACACTTTGACAGTGAACCCAGTTAACCAAAGATAGATGGTGACCTCTCTTTTGCTGGATGTGTTTAAGCAGAGGTTAGGCATCCATCCTTCTGGTGATGCTTTGATTTGAGTTTGAACCTCAGAGAGGACTATTTGGGGTAAATAGACTTTCCAACTCCGCAACCTTATAATTGCATGATTCAATACAAGTATATATAAAAAGAACAAAATAGCCAAAATGGTATGGATTTGTCAGGTTTGAGAGGCACTAGAAAAGGGAAATAATACTTCCCTATGCACAGAAAGGAATTTTGCAATAGAGACTAAGTATCCTGGGTAGCCATGGAATTAGGCTCAACATCGTGAAGGGGAAGAGAAGGGAATATTCTGCACTGTAAATTTTTATAGAGATCTGACTTTTTATTTTTAAAATGAAAATCACCCAGGCTGATCTTCTAGAACAGATCAGATACTCTAATGCAAAACTCTTCCCAGAAGTCCTAATGCTGAAAGTTAGCTGTTTAATAACTGCCATATTTTTCAGAGTATAAAGCACACCTTTTCTCACTAAAAGAGGCTGAAAATTTGGATGCATCTTATATTACAAATGTAGCTTTTTAAAAGCTTTTTTTTCTCAGCCTTAACAAGGTGCTAACAATCTTCCCAACTCTTCCTAGCTTGCAGAATTATTTTCATTGCTGCTCCCTCCGAAAAAGGTTTTTTAAGCCCTAATGCGGTGCTAATGGTCTTCCCAGCTTGCAGGATTTTCATTGCTACTCTGAAGACTTTTTTGTCAGCCCTAAGTCTTTGCATGCTTGTTTTTGTTGTTACTCTCTCTGAAGATTTTTTTTTTGCTTTAACCAGGGGATAAAATAAGACTAAGGACGCTAGCCAGATGAATATCTGGTAGGTAGATTTTCCCCCCTATCACCCCCATAACTAAGGTGCATCTTATATTCCAGTGCATCTTATACTCCAAAAAACATGATAGCTGCTTAATACTGCAAACATATGTACAGATATACTGAAAACCATCTCTGAGTACTGTGTATACTTTGGCACTTTGCATCTGCTCAAAGGTATTGTCTAGGTTGCTACTTTAGAGGTATACCTTCACCATAAATATTAGTCATTTGAAACAGCCTTCCTGACCTAGTGTACTAAGAATTTCTTTTATTGCCTCTCTTGTGTGGTTTTCATATCAGTTTATTTTTACTCATTCTTCCCATCCTTATCATGCTTTTTGATCCAGGCATATACCCAATGGAGCATGCAATATTAATACTAAATGCAAATATTAAAAATGGCTATGAAAGAATAAGACAATAAAGCATTAAAGCACAAGTAAAGCAATTAAAAAAACAATCAAAACAGCGGAACAGAATTAAAATGTTCTTTGCTGAAACTAGGAAGAGAAGAGGCCTTTGTAGTGCATAAAGTAATCCATAACAGAAGCAGAAAAACCCAGAACTAATATCTGCGTTTTGCAGTTAATGTACATTTTTATTGCTATGCAAAATTTTAAAAAGTGTTGTACAAGCAGATGGGTGCATTTGAATACTTTGCTACCCATAACAGTCTGAAATAAAAAAAACCCTCTTCTGAAAGTGTAATTGACATTGGGAAAAAATCTTTCTCATTAACACAATGCTAACTGTATATGCCATATGCCCTTTCTCGTGGTTTTTAAGCATTCGTGAAACCAGCCCTATTCTAAACACTAGGATTCTGCTATCCTGTGGCCTTTGAAGAGGGAAATGTGGTTTAGAGCATGTTTCAGCACAAACACAGCATTTGTCAGCAATCCTTAAAGTCTAAACTAAATCTTCTCCTAGAATTATGCTGCGCCATTGTGGAGTGCAATCTGGAAAACCATGCAGCTAGATTATGCCAGGGCACACAGTGGTTATGTGAGTATAGCAATAGCCATATTACTTAGACTTATATACCACTTCACGGTGCTTTACAGCCCTCTCTAAGCAGTTTACAGACTCAGCATATTGCCCCTGACAATTTGGATTTTACTGACTTGGAAGGCTGGGTCAATCTTGAGTCTGGTGATATTTGAGCTGCCAAATTGCAAGCAGTTGACAGTAAGCAGAAGTAGCCTGCAGTACTGCACACTAACCACTGTGCCACTACTGTGCCACCACTGTGCCATTGTATCCTATGCATGTCAAACCATACTTTATTCCTTCCATTCCAAAGCATTCCCAATGGATACCCAATGGATATCCAAAATGGATTCATATGCTAAGGTAAGAAATATTTTCAATAATTAGAATTCAGAACCATTTTCCTCCTCCTTCCCCTCTCCCCATACTTTCAGAATTTGCATCACTGCTGAATCTGATATCTCTAGTCAGCCACTGAGAGAAGCATTTATTAATAAACAAAACAAAACAATTTGTTTGCTCTCAATCTTGCTTTGTAACCAATTAAAATGTTGGTTTTACTCAAGGGTTGGCTTATTTATTTATTTATTCATCCATCCATCCATCCATCCATCCATCCATCCATCCATTCAATTTTTATGCCACTCTTCTCCTTAGACTCAGGGCGGCTTACAACATGTTAGCAATAGCACTTTGTAACAGAGCTAGGCTATTGGCCCCACAATCTGGGTCCTCATTTTACCCACCTTGGAAGGATGGAAGGCTGAATCAACCTTGACCCGGTGATGAGATTTGAACTGCTGACCTTCAGATCTACAAGTCAGCTTCAGTGGCCTGCAGTACAGCACTCTACCTGCTGCACCACCCCGATGGGGAGTACATAAAATATCTTCAGATTAAGTTTACAATTTCATGTGGGCTATTCTCACAGTTGTGGATAAAGCCATGAGGGAAATGTGAAAGATGGTAGTCAACCTACCCGTTTTATTATATTTCAAAATAGTTGGTGGGCGTATGTTATTTTATTTGCTTTGTAATTAACATATAGTTCTGAATAGGCTACTCACCATATAATAGGGAAAATGAATCTTAGGTACAAGCCTAGGTATTCATATTCTTACCTTTTTCCTGCATGATCTGTACTTTCTCTTTCCCTCTTCAAATTGGTGAGGGCCTCAGGGAAGACTTGGGACAAAGGAAGGGCAAAATTGTCCACACGTTCCTTATTCCTGCGTCTCTCAGATACTGACTAATCAAAGCTTCTATCTCAATGCTGACACCAATTATGGTGGAAAAATTGATTTCTTTATTCAATTAAAAGTATGCAAGCACATAATGAGAATTTTTTCTTTATTAGAAACTTCTTTAGCAGTGATCACTGGTCCTATCCCACAGGATCAGATGCCAATGCTATCATCAGCAGAGTCTTTTATTAACTTTTACTCAGGTGCAATGCAAGCAAACACATGGTGCATACTGATCGGATAAGATGTTCCTACGGCAGGAAAGGTAGGCGTCTAAAAAACCCCAACAACCTGCAAATGAAAAGTTTCAGAGTTATTGAAATAGTTGGTCTCTTCCTTGTTTATTATTTTATATGTGATCCGATTCTTCATGTCTATTTGACTGATTTTCTTAAGTTTATTTAGTTGAGTTGCTTAAGTTTATTTGGCACTGAAAAGTCTGAAGCAGTTCGTTCCAAAGAATTTTCTTTATTCGTTCAGCTCTTAGTGGAAAGTGACTTCAGCTAGCAATGCGACTGGTTTTACACAGAGCTAGACGCTCCTTTTATACTCTTTAACTTCCCGCCGAAACCCAACTGTCAAAGTCTCAACCAATCAGAGACGCTCAACGCAGATTCAACTATTTACATTGCTTCAATGCATATTTAACAGGCGCCTATTTTCTTATGAGCCGTGGTGGCACAGTAGTTAGGGTTTTGCAGATTACTTTTGCTGATTACGGGCTGCCTGCAATTTGGCAGTTTGAATTTCACCAGGATGAAGGTTGACTCAGCTTTCCATCCCTCTGAGATCGTTAAAATGAGGACCCAGATTATTGGGGGCAACATGCTGATTTGGTAAACTGCTTAGAGAGGGCTGTAAAGTCTTGTAAAGTCTAAATGCTATTGATATTATGATACAGAGTATGTTGTGCACCTGAATCATTGGTTCAACTTCTGGCAATTGCATGTGGTTGCAGTTTTCTTTGCGTGGCTTTCTGGAAGCGGATTGCCATAGCTTCCTTCTTGTGGAGGAGAGACAGTGACAGGCCCCAAGGTTCCCCAGCTGGTTTTATGCCAAAGGCAGGAGTAGAAATTGTAACCTGTAACTTCGAGCCCACTGCCTTAACCACTACCCTAAATTGACCAGCGACTGATTAGGTCCCACAGAGTTGGCCTTCCCTGGGTCCCGTCGACTAAACAACGTTGTCTGGCGGGTCCCAGGGGAAGAGCCTTCTCTGTGGCAGCCCCGATCCTCTGGAACCAGCTCCCCCCTGATATTAGAATTGCCCCCACCCTTCTTGCCTTTCGTAAGCTCCTTAAAACCCACCTCTGCCGTCAGGCATGGGGAAACTGAAATAAATTCCCCAGGCCTATATTGTTTATGTATGGTGTGTTGTGTGCATGTTTTTAAATTATGGGTTTTTAGTTTAAATTATTAGATTTGTATTAGATATTGTTTTGCTACTATTGTTGTGAGCCACCCCGAGTCTACGGAGAGGGGTGGCATACAAATTTAATTAATAATAATAATAATAATAATAATAATAATAATAATTTAATAGTGCAGATGTACTTTTATACAATATTAAATCTATTTAAAAGTGTAATATCAAAAGCATACATATCAAACAACAAGAGACCCAAATTTTTATAAGGTGTTAGAACTATTTTAATAATGACAACATAAAAACCCTAAGCATGACCAATTTCTACCAGAGCCTGTGCAGAAGCTCCTCACAAACAAGATCACCCCAAGTACTTTTATCAAAACATGTCACCATGACTTCATGGCCCTGCATGGGAGGGGGGGGGGTTTCCCACCAGCTCGCATCACAATGTTTTGGTGTGCATGGTCACTCTGCTCGCATCCGTGCTTCCTCTCATGCAATTTGTCTTCCACGCATGCTCAGTGGCAGGAATCAGCTCAAAACACAGCTGAGGAGCTGACCAGCTATGCTTTGGGCAAAGAAATAAAGGTCAGTATTAACCCAGGGGCAGGTTGCTATTGGCTATCAGTTTGGGCGATCTAGTCCCAATCAGGAGGAACCCACCTCTGGCCCTACTTTGGCCATAAGAATTGCTTGGTAACCTTGACTGCTTGGTAGCATAATTTTGAGATGGGAACTGAAAGTCTGAGAATTTCACAGGCATGCAGCTTTGTGAAGATTCTTCCCTTCTTCTTTATTTGGTAGAAAAACAGGTTATCTTCAAATGAGCACTAGACTTGTAGGCAAATGAGCACTAGACTTGTAGGCAACTATTCTAGAAAGAGTAAAGGAGAAAGAAAAGTGAAGGACAAATTAAAATATGTCACTAAATTCCATGAAATACAGTAGTCTTACATATTGTCAACACATTCATCCAATGCACTATTAACTAGTTAGAATTTCTCTCCTCAGAAGCTAATCCCACCAGCTAGAAAGGTGAATTGGTTTTGTCTTCAGGAACCTGGTGAAAAGTGAAGGCTTGTCCTTATTATGGAGATGTAGGAACTTGCCTGTTAACTATCCTTACGAAAATAGACTAACTATCCTGGATCTTGAAAGCTTAGAACTGCGGTGCCTAAAACACGATTTAAGTATTGCCCACAAGATCATATGTTTCAACGTCCTTCCAGTCAACGACTACTTCAGCTTCAACAGCAACAACACAAGAGCACGCAACAGATTCAAACTTAACATCAACCGCTCCAAACTTGACTGTAAAAAATATGACTTTAACAATCGAGTTGTCGAAGCGTGGAACTCATTGCCAGACTCAGTGGTGTCAGCCCCCAGCCCCCAACATTTCTCCCTAAGACTCTCCACGATTGACCTCTCCAGGTTCCTAAGAGGCCAGTAAGGGGCGTACATGTGCACTGATGTGCCTATCGTCCCCTGTCCAATCTTCTTTCTTTATCTCATATATCATACATTTTCTCTCCCTTCCTCCTACTTCTCTTCTTTCTTACTTTCTATCATTATATATATCACTTAATGTCTATTCTATTTCATATGTATTGTATATTGGACAAAGAATAATAAAAAAAAATTAATGATAAAGTTTCCAAATAAATCTATGCCTTTTAGTTATAGAATTTATATGGTGTGTTATTCTAAACTGCAGCTAACAATTTCTAACATTTTTCTGTGGGATTATTTAGAGTGGGGTGTCAAGTTTGATTTCATTGAAGACCGCATCAGGGTTGTGTTGTTGATCTTGGTGGGGGGAGGGAGTGGGCATGGCCAGGATGGGTGTGGCCCGATTGATATCACACATGTTGGCAGTGGCCACTCTGCCAGAGAAAACCAGCTCCTAAGCTCCGTTTTCAGCTCCAATGGCCTCCTGCAATCCTCTGCAGGTAAAATGATGCTCAGCAGGCCACATGCAGCTCTCCCCAGTTCTCTTTTCTCTGGAAGAAGTACTGAGGGCCAGTTGTTCACTGCTTCCAGAGCAGCCTTGCATACCAGATCTAAGCACCCTATAGGCTGAAACTGCCCATCTCTGTTTTAGAAAATATATCAAATCCAGAAGTTGAGTTTCTTTAGTCTTTGTGTTTAGCATGTGCAAATTCCTACTGTTATACAATGCCTAACATATCCACCTGGTATTTGTGGAGAACCAAAGAAAGGTCTGGAAATGGATCCTGTTCTGTCTGGGACACTCCAGAAGCCAATACCAACCCAAAAAGAGAAGCCAGACACACTGGTAAAAGGCAAAGGCAGTTTTATAAAATTCAAGAAAAACACAGGTAACAGAAAATGTCCTTACAAACAGGAAAATGCTGTATCTTCAGATATATCCACGAAGGCAAAAGTCCATGCCGCAATACGGAATTCTTGCTGCCAAGCCGAGACTGTAGATAGCAGACCTACACCTCCCACGGGTCTTCCAAAGCTGCTGGGCCACAAGCCAGGAACAGAGACGCCGAGAAACAAGACAGGATAACGCAACTCCAAACTGATAACACTCCACATGGCTTCAAGGGCTTGCCTGCCTTTTAAACCTCGCTAAGGAGGACCACACCTGAACCCAGCTGTTCCTAATTCAGTGCTGATAATACTTCTTTAATTGCTCCTTTCTTTGATCTGACCGTCTCTGTCGCATGTCAATGATGGCTTGAGCTTCATCACCTAATGACTCCAAACTACTGGCTGGGGAGAGCCCACCCCCCGGGGCTCTCATGCTGTTCTCCTTCATCCCATTCCTGATTATCCTCTCCCCTGTCCGACTGTTCAGCCCCCTCCTCTTCGCTGTCATCTTCCTCCGGGCATGGAGCCAGCAGAGACACAGCCGGTCCCTGAGCAGCCTCAGGCTGAACCACAACAGATCCTCACCTTCTTTATCAGTTCAACAACTCTACACTAAAATGTGGGTGGAAGAAGATAATAACAATTTACTTTTGGTCCTGAGGAATGTGGTGGCTCATGAAGTTAAGATCAAGGGTTAAATTCAGCAGGTTCTAGAGAAATTATGAGTAGTTTAGAGAACTGGCAAGTACCACCTCTGGCGGGCACCAGAGTAGGTTAGGAATAGAGATTTTGCAGTATTTTCCCCCTGCCATATCCGACAAGTAGTTCCCATCACATGCTCCAACTCCTGCCGACCCAGCAATTTGAAAGTGGGTAACCACAAATAGATAGATACCACAGTGGGCAATTTAATGGGAACATGAAATGATTGGACATACTCTGACGAACAATGATACTTATGGGCTGATCCTGTCACATGGAAGTGCATTGGTGCTTCTGCCACAGCAGTATAGTATTTTTGAACTTATTAAAGACCTGGTTACTCTTCTAGGCCCTGACAGAGGGAAGGTCAAGTCCCTGATGAATAAAATTTCTTGGTTGCATGTTCCTGGGGCCATTTATGACTGTTTTGAGGATTTTTAATTATAAGCTAATCAGAGTCAAGTAGCTAATAAGACGTAGAAATAATTGTCCATTTTATTTTGCCTAGAGCGAAGGGGCTGGTTGTGCATTTTCCTGTTGGCCTTCTGAGGATAGCATGGGTTTGGTAATATCTGGTTTGTCCTATCTGTTCTAAGCAGTTTGAAATTTGTTGAAGGAAAAATGATCTGATATCAATTTCTTTCTGTTTTTCAAGGGACTGAAATTTTCATGGTATGGAACAATTGCCTGATTCATAATAACTAGTTCTCAGCACAATATGGAAGATGCTTTTATATTTCTCTCCATTCTCCTCCCTTATTATTTCAGAAGTGTTTAAAATTCTCTCGTATATGCCATTTGTGTAATCACACACCTACATTTATAGATTTTGATTATCCTTTTTGAAGAACATATTTTCCTGACCTGATGTCATTCAGGACTATTCGATGCCACATCCATTATCCCCAAAGAGTTTGATTAATGGCAGAGTTGCTATGCACAAATATATACTATAATATAACATTGATGGAAGAGCTAGGTTCAGTATAACTAGCTTAAACTATAAGTGAAACTCTCAAGCCAGGATTTGGCATATTTCAGAATCCTCTGTCAGACTCTAATAACCACAGCCTCACGTCATGTTTTACTATTCTTTGTTACATTTCCATGTACTGTACTTACTTAGTTTTTACCGTTGCTCATTTTATTCTCATTTTTGCTGCTCATTTCCATAAATAAACTATTTCTTTCTTTGCTTGTCCCCTTATTATATCCCACTGTGGCCTCCATATAATGCGGTTTTCTTCTTTTGCTTGAAACAGCATGCCATTGCATTTCTGAGTTAAATGAGCAAACGAAGAAATGCAGCCAAGATTTGACACAATTTCCCAAGCCTTTCCTACAGGTTTGGCTCAACTTTTCAGCTGACGCTTTTATTCTGTTGGTTTTGTATATCACCCACCATGGGTAGACTGTTTTAGATGTTGTTTGGTATGCATTGGAATTGCTGGAAGTGGATTTTTAGCCTTAGCTTCCAGAAAGCCAGCCAGTATTCAATTCTTGATGTTTCCAGTAAAGTTAGGTTGGTTCTCTGCCATCATTAAAACTGTAAAATATCTCATCTACTTGTCTTGCATTCAGTGCAAGCTCTATCAGTGGCCTGTGTGAGCTTAATTATCCATTGGATTTTCTTTGCTTTGAATGTGATGGCACCTTCTTCAACTCATCTGTCTTTTACAATCAGAAAGAGGACTTGACACTATGCGTCTGCAGGTAGTAATTTTAATACTGACTACTGGAAATTATTAAGTCTAATAGCCTAATTTCTGATGCATTATCAGAATTTTTGAGAAGTTGCCATGGATCCTATATTTTTAAATTCATGGTTGTGTAAATGTTTTGAGCAAAACATTAAAAAAGGGGAGGGGGAGAGGGATGGATCATGTATGACTTTCTATAGAATGTGGTTCTTGCAGCCAAATTTAATATGCACTTATTAGAGTCATAGGAAATTTACCCATATGGGAGAATAAACTGAATTATTAGCAGTTTAGGAAAGTCCCTCTGGACTGTGGAAATTCCTGACTTGGCATTAGTTACCACCACCTCATCATATCTGTCATGATGAGCAGGCTGCCCATACAAAATATTGCAAGAAATTCAATAGTGCAAAGAACTCTCGAGAGGGAACTCAAGTGTACGTTATATACATTTAGAATAAACGCAATAGCCCTAAAATGCAAAATACAGTTTATTGCTAAAAGCATTGTTCTGAACCTTGGTTTTGACCTGGAAACAGATTTTCACTTTCTGGTGAGTGTGGTCATGGAAATATAGCTTCATTATAAACACATTTATATCAATATTTATAGTTTTGCATCTGTCTATTACAACTGTCTTCGGAGAGGGGCAGCATACAAATCTAATAAATAATAATAATGATAATAACTATTTATGTATTTATTTATTGAAGAAATTTACATAGCTAATTAGCTTGTACATAGGTACAAGCTTGTACATAGGCAGTTTATAAAATTTTAAATAATTTATTTTATAATAAAAGTTATTTTAAAGAAATAACTTTTTCCAGAAACAATACAATCAAATCAGCCACTGAATTGATTCTGTTCCCATTTGTAGTTCTGAGGCCTGCTGACAAAACCATGTTTTAAAACCTTTTGGAAAAGCCACAGGGTATGGGTCAACTATACTTTTGGGGGAATTATATTCCATACAGAAGAGGCCATGAAAGTTCTTTTTTGTGATGAGTGCTAGATGAATGGTATAATACAGGGGCACCAAACTCAAGGCCTGGCAGCTGGATCTGATTCAAGGGAAACGTATATCTGGCCCATGGAGCCACCCTGGAAACAGTGAAGGATTGTGTTCTTCCAGCAAAAATGTAGTTACGTTTTCACTGGCAGAGTGCTTGGGTCACTACCAACACAAATGACATCAAGCTGTCCACATCCACTCTGGCCATGCCCACTCCCTTTTTAGATCAACAATACAACATCCTGTTCATGACTTTAGACAACATATTTTCTCTCACTTTGTGTTCTGCAATGTCCTAAGATGTAACAGGGCGGGGCCATTCAATGTTGACCAGTAAGATTTCAGCCACAGGTGTGAGGTCCTTTACAAATCTAGAGCTGACAGCCACTGAGTACACCTGCGTGTCCAATGCTCTTTCCTGGTCTGTGTTTAAGTATGTAACTCTTGCCAGACAAGAATACGAACGAATGGGTCAGCTGGGGTGACATGTATTTCAGAGTTTGCTGGTTTCCTACAAGCAGACCACCTGTGCAGGTAGCAAAATTTCTCATCGGGACGGACATGTGCGCATTTTGGCAAGGGTTTTTGCTTCCACGCATACTACCGTGCAGAAACCTCATGAAACATGCACAGGCGTGAGTCCATATGTGAAATTTTGCTACCTGCACAGGTGCAGGAAGCAAAATTTTGCTTGAACACAAAATGGTCGATCTTAGGACATCACAGAACACACAACAAGAGAAAAGGTGTTGTCTAAAGTCATGAACTGGATGTTGTGTTGTTGATCTTGGGAGGGAGTGGGTATGGCCAGCTTGATGTTATTTGTGTTGCTGGTAACCTGAGCATTCTGCCAGAGAAAATGGGCTCCCAAGGTCCATTTTCAGGTGCAATGTCTTCCTGCAATCCTCTGCCATTAAAAACGGAATTGTGCACAATTAGGTGTACTGGTAGGAACCCACCATGCATTTCTCAGTCCAGGCTGCTTGGAGTGAAAAGCACACAATATACTGCTGTTCCTGGGATTCTCTGAAGAAGCACTGGAATTTTCAGCTGCAGTCAGAGCTGAGTACAGACAAACTTCAAGTTCTAAATGTCGGTACCGGCAAACTGGAAGAGAGATTCATCATGGTGCTGGTGAGTAGCCAGTTGGCTACTTAGTAGGCTTTTTGCTTTCCCCCTCCCCCTCCCAATCCAGCACAGTACAGATGTTCAATGGAGTCAGAAATGGGAGCATTTCCATTGGCCCTTCTCTTTTTTTCTCCCTAGTCTCCTTTGACAGCATTCAGCAGGCAGGATTGACAGGCAAGTGTGATCTTTAGATGAGCTTTTATTTTGCCAGTCCAAGGGTGGTGGGTGGGGAAGATATGTAGGAAATTGCCCTGTCTCTGCAGCATCGGTGATGTAACTGCCACCCCACTTTGCCATGAGTGACATCGAGTTGGCCACACCCACTAAGTCACATGGCACCACCAAGACGCACCCACCAAGACACGCCCACAGAACTGGTAGTAAAAAAATTGATTCCCACCACTGCCTCCTACTCCATGAATTTACTGAAGCCTAACTTTTCTTTTGGTTATATAACCAGAATATTATATTGGATGTGCACTATAGTATTATTTTTATTACTCTAGAGAGGAAGACTACTTGTTTTTAATATCTGAGGATTTTTCAGGAGAGTTTGTGAAATCACTTGGTGAATGGTTACTGGTAAATTACTCAATTAGAGTTATATACTAATCATCTGCAGATACATTTTCCCTCCAGCATTAAACATCTAAGTGGATTAGAAGATTTTCAGATTTGGACAACTCTAATTAAATTATTTCTAACTTTTACTGGGCTCTGAAGATCAATCTGTCTTTGACTGTCTCAGTCCATCAATATAAATGAAGGGGGAAAAGCTTTTTCCTAAAGCTCATTTTTTTTAAAGGCTATTTTGATAAAGGAGAGAAAATCAGATATTTGGATTTACTTGCCACTTAACCTTCCACTTCATATATTAATAAAAGTTTAAGAAAACAAAGTACTGCATTATTTCTCCCTTTTGTAGGCAATTGCTTCAATGGCATAATTCAATAAAAAAAAAATCCATACAATCTTTTAAACTTTTGCAAAGCTCATTTAGCATCTTTCTAAAAACATTTAAAATGATACCTTTTTCATTTTGAAGGGCGCAGAAATGGCAGGTTTTTAAAAGTACAAAATTAGCTAGATAATAAATTTCCAACTTTATTTTAAAGATCTATTAATTCTCTCTTTCTCTTTCTTGTCAATTCAAGTGAACAAACATACCTAATATTCTTGCCCCCTAATTCCCCATGGAAAATCAGTATGTTGAGCTGTGAGAAACTTTGGACTATGAGAAATGTTGGGCTGTGAGATGCGCTGGGCTGAGGGAAAACAATTGGTCTAAGTTCATTCCATTGGCTTTTGTGCTCAAAGGAGTCTTCAAACTCACAGGCTCTTTGATTTCTAGACCAGCATCTAAAAACTACATCAAACTGGTTCTTACTAGTAGGTTAGAAATTTCCCACTTGCCCATTTCTAAAGTGAAAAAATAAATATGGAATGGAACTGGGCATGGATAATTTAGCAAAAAGGAGGGCCAGATGGGACATGATAGCAGTAAACAGATACTTGACGGGCTGTCACAGAAGGGGTCACACTATATTCCAGGGCACCAGAGGGCCAGACCAGGAGCAATGGATGGAAACTGACCCACTCAACCTGGAAATAAGGAAGAACTTTCTGATGGTGAGAGCGATCAACCAGTGGAACAGCCTGCCAGCAGAGGTTGTGAACGTCCCATCACTTGACACATTCAAAAGAAAATTGGACTGCCATCTGGTTGGGGTGTAGGGTTTCCTGCTTGAACAAGGGGCTGGACTTGATGACCTGCAAGGTCCCTTTCAACATAAAAAGAGTCTACGGAGAGGGGTGGCATACAAATCTAATAAATAATAAAAATAAAAATAAGAATAATAAGAATAATAAGAATAATAATAAGAATAATATAAATAAATAAATAAATAAATAAATAACCAACAAACCAACCAACCAACCAACCAACCAACCAACCAACCAACCAAACAACCAAACAAACAAACAAACAAACAAACAAACAAACAAACAACCCTAACTGTTGGGAGTCCTCAACTTATCATCCGAATTGGAACCAGAATTCCATTATTAAACAAGGCAGTTGTAAAGTGACTTACAAAAGATGTTTAATGTCTTTTTTTTGCCATAGATGTTAAGTGAATCACTGTAAACAATACAGTAATTAAGCAAATCTGGCTTCTTTCATGGACTTTGCTTGCTGGAAGCTGATGTGAAGACCTCAAATGATGATCACCTGAATTTGGCTCACCTGACCATGAGGATGCTGTGACAGTCCAAGTCAATATTTTTTTCAATGTTGTTATAACCTGAAATGGTCACTGAATGAATGGTTGTAAGTTGAGGACTACCTGTAACATCTGAGAAAAAAGTTGACATATTTCAAGGAATGTACAAAGGAATATGTAAGCCTGAAACTATTTAATACTTGTTGCCAAAAATGGGTCGAATGAGGAAAGCATTTTATCAGTGTATTAGTGCCAGTATAACATGAGATACATATAAAATATAACATTAAATATATGCCTTCTGATATGGTAACTAGTGCTTATTTTAAGATTATGATAAATTGTCAATTCTATCATGGGTGTTAAATACAGAGAAATCATGTAATATAGCTTGAAAGTCTGTTCCTTCTCCATAATGAAATAAGTGGGCAAATAAGTGGAACTTTCAATGCAAGAAACCCCATTTCACCCACCGGTATTAATCTGTTCCCAGGAATGCCTATATAGTAAGACATATCCTGAAAATATCTTCAGAAGATCAAAACAGCAGATAATATATCTACTGCCCAGGAAAAAGAGGAAGTTGGCCTAGCATTTCTATTATATAAAATGATGGTGGATGACGGTAGGATGCATTTTATAGAAAACTATTGGTGGCAATAGCAATAATAATATCCATATGCAATGCTTCAACATTGAGTAGCTTCAAACCTCTTGTATTAAGAAACTCAGTTCCTGGCTTGCTTAAGGCTAGATAACAAATATATGGATTGATAAATTTTGGGAGGTAAAGTTGCAACATATCCGAAGAGTGACAAAAGGCGTTATAGTTAAAATTGTAGGGAAAGTAGGACAATTAAAAAAAAAAAAAAAGACAGCCCAAACTAGAAATGGTCTCTCTCAGTGTGAAAAATATCAGAAAACCCTTTTGGAAAATACTCAATGTAACTATAGAGATTATGTTAGCAATTTCTTTAGTTAATTTATCAAGTTTATTTTATCAGAGAAAAATAAAATGAGTGATTGACAAATAAGTAAAGTAACAAATATAAAAGTTAGCTTCCAATAGATCTTTATTTTGAACATAGTTCAGCTAACTATATATTCACTTTACATTCTAGTACAGTTGGGAATATTATTTCTTATTATAATTTGGTTTCTATGAAAAGAAATATGAAGATAAACTATAAGGACAAAATCTTAAGGTGATTGGATTGCAGACTTCAAATTATTTATAAGGGGGCATTGTAAAGGTTGAAGAAACCCAATAATTTAATCTGCTTTAGGAACAATTCATTATGTATACATTTTTCCTTCAGAACTCTTTAAAGCTGTCCTTAGTTTTCTCTTGATTGGCACTTGGAGGTTAAGAATAACACCCTGAACTCTTAGTTCTCTGACCTAAACTGGAAACTTTAAAAGAAATATATATATATATGGATGTACATTCTGCTTCCCTGCAGCCTCTTAACCCTCAGAAGGGCAAAAATAAAATTATTATTGTATAAAAATCCAGAATGTGAATTTGCACATGGGCATTTATGTGCCAGTAATTTTCTTCATGGAGAAAAAAAAAATACAATTAACAGATAATTCAAAGAAAAAAAAATCTCTTTTTAAGATAAAGAATGAGCTGGATATTCTATTGTAACATGATGAAATGCCATTAACAGGAAGACGTGGGTTGAAAATAAGATAATGATAAATAATAATGCTATTATTTAGACCTATCAGAATTTAGAGGAGTGAAATTGAAAGAGAGGACCATGAGATGTAAGTAATCTAGCTAAAATAGCAGATATATATTTTTAAAGAAAGCATATTCATTTCAGAGAGTGCTAATGTAAAAACATCTTTTTGTGGGAATTGAAAAGGACATATGTGAGCATAAAAGAAACTCTGGTTATCCATGATAAGAAAGTAAGTTATTTGATAGACTATTTCACCCAGGCTACTTTCTGATGAAAATAGATGAATGGAAACGGAGAAACTGTCAAGCAACATATGACTTTTCTTAAATCTGTGTATTATTGTAGTTTTCTCTCTCTGCATGGGGCTGCACTGTTTTGGCTAAAAAAGTTGGCTCATTTATTCTGATATTCTTCTTCTTTATTTAGTCCTACATGATTTCAAGTCTTTGTTCTTTTAAATCATTTGATAATTCCACACAGATTGTCCGTATAAAGTAGGAAAAAAGCCAAGTATATTATCTGGTTCCCTCTCATACTAAGATAATCAGGCACCATACAGTTTATCTGGATTGAAGCAGATTCATGAAGAAAGATGTACAGTGGTCCCTCGATCATCGCGAGGGTTCCGTTCCAGGACCCCTCGCGATGATCGATTTTTCGCGAAGTAGCGGTGCGGAAGTAAAAACACCATCTGCGCATGCGCAGATGGTGTTTTTACTTCCACCGCAGCAGCGAGGAGCCGAAGATTGGGGTTTCCCCGCCGCCTCGCTGCTGCCGCTTATCCGCGCGCGTGCCGCCGGGGCTTCCCCCACCCACCCGGTTAGTGTTGTTGCTTCCCAGCTGGGAAGCGGGCCTCGCGCGCGCGCCGCAGGGGCTTCCCCCACCCACCCGGTTAATGTTGTTGCTTCCCAGCTGGGAAGCGGGCCTCGTGCGCGCGCCGCCGGGGCTTCCCCCACCCACCCGGTTGGTTTTGTTGCTTCCCAGCTGGGAAGCGGGCCTCGCGCGCGCGCCGCAGGGGCTTCCCCCACCCACCCGGTTAATGTTGTTGCTTCCCAGCTGGGAAGCGGGCCTCGCGCGCGCGCCGCAGGGGCTTCCCCCACCCACCCGGTTGGTGTTGTTGCTTCCCAGCTGGGAAGCGGGCCCCGCGCGCGCGCCCACGCCGTTGCTCGCGCCACTTACCGGGGCAAGAGGGGGAAGACCCAGGGGAAGCCGCTCAGCCCGGTGGGGAAACTCCACCATCTACGCATGCGTGGCCATAGAAAAAAAAGGCCACGCATGCGCAGATGGTGTTGTTTACTTCCGGGTTGAAAACTCGCGATATAGCGTTTAGCGAACATCGAGATCGCGAAACTCGAGGGATCACTGTACTCCAATATATGCAGGCTTTGTGTAACTTGGGACTTTCCTTCACCTTATATTTAAGGGGTCACTGATTGCAACTGAAATATCAACTAGTTGGAAAGGCAAGAATAATATCAACACATGATGATATTCTTTAGCCTATCCTTCGATAACGGGAAAATGCTAATTAACCATGTTCTCTTGCTCTGCATCAGAAAGAGAAGTTTCCTTTTCTGCTTTACAAGGATAGCAATTTGACCTCTCTCTCTCTCTCTCTCTCTCCCTCTCTCTCTCTCTCTCTCTCTCTGTATATGTCTTCAAGTGAATGTTGAAGACATATGGACTGGACATACCTCCCAGAGATAAATTAGAGCACACAGAGTTGGCCTCCTCCAGGTCCCGTCAGCTAAACAATGCAGGTTGGCGGGACCACGGGGGAGGGCCTTTTCTGTTGCTGCCCCGACTTTATGGAACCAACTCCCCCCCCCCCAAGGTCCGTATGGCTCTCACCCTGCTGGCTTTTTCTAGGGCTACAAAGACCTGGCTATGCCGGTAGGCCTGGTGGCCCTAAATCAACCACTAGTTTATCCATGTACATGGATTTGGTGTGTGCTGTGTCCAGAGGACAGTTGAGGAATGTGCCCGCCCCTTACCCTGGGCGGGAAAAAACAGACCTGGGATTGGCCAGATCAGCCTGGCAGTAGGAGGTATAAATAGCTGCCAGGCATAGCCATCTTTTCAGTTATTGTTAACAGTTCCAGTTGCACGTTATTCATTACCTTCATTCAATAAACCTGTGAATGTTATCTGGCTTACCGGTGTCTTATTGGGCAGATTTTACAGTGTGAATGACTAGTACATGTGTTGTGGATCTGTTTTTAAGTTTTAATTAGGATTTTCAAAATTAGTTCATTTTTTCTTAACTTCTTTTTATTGTTATTGTTACTTGTAATTTTAAACTGTTGTAAGCCGCCCTGAAGGATTGGGCGGCACAGAAGTCAAATTAAATAATAAATAAAATAAAAAATAAATACTAAGCCCCTGCAGTTTTCTTGCCAAGATTTCAAAAGTGCTTTGCCACTTTCTTCTTGTAAGATTAAGATAAAGTGACTGGTCCAAGATCAGGCAATTGGGACTACAACTCATGGTCTCTCACTTTCTAGCTTGATGTCTTTACCATTACACCAATTGGTTCTCTTTTCTATTCTGCCTACTGTACTTCACTTCTCCCTTTCTAATTGGTCGTTGTATATTCTGTTGGAAATACTTTCCATGATCTTTCATTTGATGTCCAATTTTGGGTCAGGGCTGCAGGGCTGCATACATGATAACAGGATAAATAGAGATGAGGGTTAATTAAATCAAGATTGGATGATTGAAAATCCAGAATTTTCTGAGGTCAGAAATATTAAAAAAGCAAGCATAGGAATTGCTTGCTGGGGTTATCTACAGGCTGGAGAGATGAGTCAGAGATATGATGACTGCAATTGTGAGATCATGTGAGACATTAAGCCATGAGTAACTGATACCTACTTTTAGCAGATTCAGTACTAAAGCCAAGTGAAATGTTTTCCATGAGTGTTCCAAAGTTTCTCCCCAAAAGGAGTTTTAATTAAAAAAAGCAATAATAGGATTGTTCATCAAATTTAAAAAAATTGCAAACCATTGTGTATTAAGAACAAGCTTTTTATTGTATTTTAGAGAAAAGTCTTCCAAGTCCTAAAGTTATGGCTTGAAAGATACCAGACAGATAGTATGCATGTCACTGTTAACTATGGTGAGAGTAAATGACTTCAGAGTAACAAAGAAATCCCTAAAACATTAACAAAGAGTCCTCCTTAGCTTTTAAAAGAGTTTTTGGATTTTGGCTTATTATCTTGTCACCTCTACCTCAACATTACCCATGCCCATGCCTTGTTTTTCTTCTAAAACTTTCCAAATTGGCAGGAGTTTCCTTCTCAAACAGCACTTTCCCTCCTGCTGTTTTTCTGCTTGGAAGCTTGGGGGATGGAGATAAGCTGAATAGTTTGTTACTTTGGGTAATCGCGCCTTCCTGAATAGACAAGGTTGATTAAGCTCCCCCTCCTTTTTTTTTGGTGGTGGTTGTGGTGGTAATGATGGTAAAGAAATGAATATTTGTCTCTGTCTTTTATGTTTTTATGAATGTCTTCTATATATTCATAGTACAGGGGTACCTGTATTTACAAACTTAATTTCGTTCCATGACCAGGTAGAAAAGTTTGTAAGAAGAAGCAATTTTCCCCCTAGGAATCAATGTAAAAGCAAATAATGAGTGTGATTGAGGAAACCACAGGGAAGGTGGAGGCCCTGTTTCCTCCCAGGAGATTCCTAAAGAGGCCCCACGGAAGCTTCTCCCCACCTTTTCCGGACCCATTTCCTCCCAGAAGATTCCTAGAGAGGCCCCACGGAGGCTTCTCTTTGCCTTTTCTGGTTACAGTTTCGGAGGCTTGGGTTGGTAAGTGGAAAATGGTTGTTGAGAAGAGGCAAAAAAATCTTGAACTCCCAGTTCTTATCTAGAAAAGTTCGTAAGTAGGACCTTTTGTAGGTAGACGTACCACTGTACTCTGTTTTCCCCAAAATAAGACATCCCCTGATAATAAGTCTAATCAGGCTTTTGAGTGCATGGTAATAAGGCCAAGTACTTATTTTAAAGTTTTTTAAAAAAGACAGGGTCTTATTTTTTGGGAAATATGGTAGGTATTCTATAGGCAGCATTGTTTGTCTCTCTGATGTAGAATAAACCACTGTGAGATTCTTTTGTATAAAACAAATGGTTAAAAATTTCCATATTTACATGTTGTCTATTTTTACAGTACGTATGGACTGCAGACACTCAAGGCCATTCATAGAGAATAATCCCATTTGGGTATTGCCTGAATTCAGAATATGGAGACATTTATAGCAAAGACATATTATTTCTACTATAAAAGAAGCAGAGAATTTGCCCATCCTCCCATGTAATTTGATTTCCTCCCCAAATATTTAATTAACTTGAGCAAAAAAGCACTATCCATACAAAAAGCTTTTTCATTATGAATCCAGAGTTTCCTAGCTGATAAAATCTACCCATATATTTAACTGAGACCCAAAACATAACCTTAGTGTTTCAAAACACTTTGGAATTAGAAAAGAGTAATTAAAAATAAAGTCCCCATAAAAGCTCATTGTAGCAATAAAAATCCATCTTTTTAATAGCACAGCCAACAGACTTTTCCTTTTATTGTGGTGTCAAATAAACCTCCTAGTCTTTCAAGGGACAGCTGAGATACCTTTTAGTGTTATGACAATGACCTGGGAGCCTCCAGAACACATTATGACCATATGGAATGGTCTGCAACTCCTTAATCCCAGATTTCTATGCAAGAAGCAGAGAGCCAGTTTGCTATAGTAGTTAAATCTAGAAATTGGACAACCATAAGTTTCAGCCCTGCCTTAGGCAGAAATAGAATAGAGTAGAATTCTTTATTGGCCAAGTGTGATAGTACACACAAGGAATTTGTCTGAGAGACCAAGAAAGCTAGTCTAGCAGATGCAAGGCATTTATATGGATTCAATGGAGGAAGAGATTGAGGAAGAGGATGAGGAAGAGAAACAAGAGGAAGACGAAGGAGAAGGAGAAAGAGAAGGAGCTATATAGTTATATTAAACATATTAAATTGTTCTCTTACAGCTAGGTGAAAGATCTCTACAATTGTATTTACTTTTTTTGTTGCTGGAGCTGTATGAAATGACTTCATTTTAAACATTAATGCTTTAATTTATGTTAACATTTTAATGTCAGCATTTATGATCTCTGGCTTAAAATAAATATTTGACAAGGAAAATAAAATCTGGAAGAAATTAAACTAGGGGAGTAATCAAAGTCATAGCAGGAAAAATGGGGTGTATGGAGGGCAGATAGAAAATAAAATCTCAGTCCAAAAATAAGTCGTTATTGGCCAAGTGAAGTTTTGAAATACAACTGGTGATTCACATTGCTTGGAAGATGTTCAGAATTGGTTATAAGATAGGCAGCTATATAAATGTAATTAATTCTTTGGTGGGTTTGGTGCGAATAGCTAACGCGACTTTCTAATTGGAAATTACCCACTGCAGCATTTCCAACCCCAAAGACCAGTGCTTTTAGCTGTATGGGAACTATAAATTCCAGAATTTCTAGTGAGTATGGTAATATTAATAGTTCTAGAATTAACACATTTGTTAATTCATCTGCAAGACGTATTTATATGGAACAATAGAGAGAAGGATATGTAATAAGCAATTAGATTGGTGGGCATTGGATTTGGTATTATGTACTGTGCTGTTTTTTATTATTGTTGTGAGCCGCCCCGAGTTTGCAGAGAGGGGCGGCATATAAATCCAATAAATCTAATCATCTAATCTAATCTAATCTATTTTGCATGCTGCAGAAAAATAGAGATATTTCAAAGTTCGTTGCCTCAATAAAATATCTTTTTATAATATGAAGTTTCATTTTTCTATTTTCCAAAAGAATTGTACAAAATTTAGCTCTATTTGGAGTTCCATCTCATTATGACATCAATGTATTGCTACCAAATCCTCAGTTCTAACAATGGATGCTTCAGATCTCCTCATTTGTAATACTGAATATTCAGTTTAATTTTATTACAGAGATGCAGCATTTTATGAAGAAATTTAGAATGCTGGGGCTCATATATTGACTGGGCAAACTGGCTAGAAAGATGTTTCTGAACAAATGTTTTTAAACAGCATATAAAGCAGTGTTTCTCAACCTCAACAACTGTAAGATAGATGAACTTCAATCAATGTTGAGAAACACTGACAGAGATAGAGTGCTATATTAATAAATTTGCTCAAAGGAAGATTAGGGAAATATAATCAAAGAGAAAAAATAGTGATAATTTGTTGATTTGAGGAATACTCATTGATGTATGGGAAATTATAAGAAGATTCAAACTAAAAATAATAGTCTCCCACAAGCTTATCTTCATTATTATAAATAATTATGTCATTAATATCCTTAAACATCTCAATTTGTTTATCTTCCAGGCTTATCTTGCTATTCACAGAATTGTGAATCCCACACTGATGCCTTTAGAAGCAATTAACCTATTTCTGTAGAATATAGAACTAAATTTTTATGACTGTGGATAAGCGCTATTCACTATCTCATAACTGTAGTTTGGGAATATCCTTGAGCAATTGTACAGAAATTCTTCAGGTCCAAATCTCACAAATACTAAAAAAAGAATAATTTTACTGTTTTACAATATAGGTTTAATACAGTATATTTGCGTACATTTTTAGAGTATAAGATACCCCTTACTTTTGGGGGAGGAAAATAGGGGGGGGGAAATCTACCTACCAGGTAAAACAGGTCTGCAAAGACGTAGGGCTGGGGAAAAACCTTCTTCAGAAGGAATAGGAAGCTGGGGAGATAGTTAACACCTAGTAAGGGTTGGGGAAAAAGCTTCTTAAAAGCTGCATTCTTTTAAGATGCACCCAAATTTTCAGCCTCTTTTAGAGGAAAAGGGTGCGTCTTATACTCTGAAAAATGCAGTATCTGGATTATACAGTGATACCTTGTCTTACAAACTTAATTGGTTCCGGGACGAGGTTCTTAAGGTGAAAAGTTTGTAAGATGAAACAATGTTTCCCATAGGAATCAATGGAAAAGTGATTAATGTGTGCAAGCCCAAAATTCACCCCTTTTGCCAGCCAAAGCACCCGTTTTTGCGCTGCTGGGATTCCCCTGAGACTCCCCTCCATGGGAAACCCCACCTCTGGACTTCCGTTGCCAGTGAAGTGCTCGTTTTTGAGATGCTGGGATATTCCTGCTGGGATTCCCCTGCAGCATCACAAAAACACGGAAGTCCGGAGGTGGGGTTTCCCATGGAGGGGAGTCTCAGGGGAATCCCAGCAGCACAAAAACGGGTGCTTCGCTGGCAACGGAAGTCTGGAGGCGGGGCATCCCAATGGCGGCAGTGGGTTTGTAAGATTAAAATAGTTTGTAAGAAGAGGCAAAGGAATCTTAAACCCCTGGTTTATATCTTGAAAAGTTTGTATGACGAGGTGTTTGTAAGACGAGGTATCACTGTATTTGTATTCCATGCAACCATGAAGATAAAATATATGTAATATGATGATACAAAAAGAGGGTTAAGAGAGAAATAAGTCAATTTGCAATCAACTTCATCAGACCATCAGAAGCCTGGAACAACTGGAGAATTACTTTAAACAAGGATTCAGAGATACTGCATAATGGTTAAAGTTCTAGCTTCCAAAAAGATATACGACTACTGTGGTTTATATTGTTTGTTGAATAATGAACTAAACACTTTAGGATTTGCTATGTAAGCCCCAATGAATAAGCCACATTGCCAAGTTCATCACATTGCCAAGTTCAAATCCAGAACTGTGATATTCAAAGTAATTCCTGGATTTGCATAGTGTACAAAGCTGAAACCAGGCCAACCACATGGTAGGTAAGTCCAGTAAGTGATTTTTCATTAGCCTTCAATTACAGTAATTATTTTTGTGGGTTGTATGAATGAACAGAAAAGAAGAAGTGGGATAACTCATGGCTGACTTCCAAGTATTCAGTGCTGTGCAATAGATTTTTAAATGCATAAATGTCTGTTGAAATGCCTTTTCCCACACAATCAAAATTTACTTTTATAAGTTCCTGGTAGTAGGAAGAACACCTTCTAAAAATACAATTGTACTGATGGGTATAGGATTGGAACAGTCTTAGCTTCATGTAAAGACACTGGAATTAATGATGATTGGGATGATTAATGATGGTGATATTCAAAATTTCCCCTACTGGTTCTGGGCGTGTGACTTGGTGGGCATAGCAGGAGAAAACTTTTACTACCGCACTGTGAGTCTGGCTTATTTTGTGGATGTGGCTTGCCAGCCACGTGACCAGGTGGGAGTGCTTGATGATCATGTGACCAGGGGGTGGCTTAAAGGTAAGGTGACCAGACATCCCATTTTTGGTGGGATACTCCCGATTTTTAACAATTTACCCCACAAGATTTTTAAAAAGTCCCGATTTTTGGAATGCATGACAAGCTGGGTTTGTTTTTGGTTGCTGCTGCTCCTCCCATTCCTGCTGGTTCATTGCAAAGCAGTTGAGTTGTGACACTTTTGAAGCACTTTTTCACCAGAAACCACCTCAGCAAACCAGGGCCCTCAAAAAAAGAAGGAGATTATTGACTACCCTGATTAGTTCGCTACCATGGCTCTCTTTTCCCTTTTCAAAACACTGGTGGGAAACATTGGTGCAAGCCAGAAAAAGTTACGTTGCTAGAGGTGAGCCCCCCTTCCCCTCCCCTCTCATCCTCTTTCCTGGTTTCCTTTCCCCCATCTCCCCATCCCTCTGAAGGCTGGAGGTGAAGTTGGGTGTGCTTTTTGTGTGTTTGACGGGAACACAAACACAACACATGGTTTTGGCTTGCCTGTGGTTCAGTGAGAGGAGTGACATTTACATCTCTGGACGTAGTTTGGAGAAAACGCTTGCCATGCTTTCGACCGGTGCGGCTTGAGTCTCCAACCCCACTGTGGACAGGTTCAACTAGCACCAATTTAGTTTTTATACTAACCAACCTATGGAAGAGTAGCTTTTCTAGGGTATCGGGGAGGAGCACAGCGAGGTGTGTGTATGTGTGGCAGGAGAGTGGCTTATGGCGGGTCAGTTTTAATTGCATTAAAGCTTCCATCTATCCTGTCATGCTGGAGCAAAAGTGATGAGTGTGAGAGAGAGTAGTAGTGAAAGCTGAGGATAGAGGGGTGGCTGTCACTCATGTCAAGGGTTAGGGTTAGGGTGCCTGGCCTCTCCTCACCTCAAAGAGATACAATTTCCCTATCTATTTACTATTACTGAACATCCAAAATATACTATTTAATTCTATGTATATATGTCATATTACACACAGCCACACAAAAATATACATTATCTACTATATAAACCATATGTGTATGTACACGTGCACACACGCATGCATAGCTCTTCTAAAATTATACACATTCAACTTCATTTACCACGATAGGAAAAACATACCCAGAGCACAGAAGGGGAAAAAAGAAAAAAAAATCATTATTTTTCTACCAGTTCTGCGTACCTGACGAAACTTTTTCTGCTGGTTCTGCATATCTGAGCGTACCTTGTAGGAGTCCATCACTGAGGAGAAGGATACTTGCAAATCTGCATTCCCTCCCCATTCCTGGGGGAAATATATTGGAAAATCTCCATTCCCACTCCCCTCTTGGGCCAGCAGAGATCATATTTGCCAGTTTTCCAAACTACTCAAAATTTCCACAACCGGTTCTCCAAAACCTGTTAGAACCTACTGAATTTCACCCCTGAATTAATAGATCTTAGTTAATTATTAACTTACATGCCACTGATTTCAGTCTACTTCACATCTGAATCAAATTTTATGATCACATCACAACTTTGGTGACTATAGTTCCGCTGCTCTTGTTTGTAGTGAGATAAATACTAACATTCTAAATAAAAATAAAATGTCAAAACCGTTTGATCTAAGCAAAAGAAAAAAACCCCAGATATGACAATTTTTTGGCTCATTATTTGCTTAAATAACTCACATGGCTATTTTTAATTACAGCCCTTTGAAGTACAAATACAGAGCTTGCTTTGCTCTTGAAATTAGCTATCTATTTTGTGTTGCTTAATAATTATTGTCATGTGTTTCTTTGTGAAAGAGATCCATATATAAATTATATTATCTCATGCAAAGGAGACAAACAAGGTTCCTATTAAAATAGATAAATAGTTGGACATGCACAAAAAGTCTGGTAATATGTTCCATTCTTTTAATATATATATTTTTCACAAAATGGAGGAGCCAGTTAACAGACAGAAATGCAGGTCGACAACGAACTACTGTATTTAGACTTCTACTACTGCATATATGTAGAACATTTAATTATCCCAAGAAAATATTCTACCAGTTAAGATATGATTGTTAAATCAAATTTCAGTTTATATGTATGAAACATTTATCATATCTTCTACAAAAAAATGAGGATTAGCCATCTATATATAGCTATTTTGACTATCCAGTTCATCAAGGCATTTTGTTGAAAAGTTTAGAATTTCATTTATTTTCTGCAATGGAGATAAAATGTTTGTAACTGGCGTGATAAGACCTAAAGGGAGGTGAAAAAGTAAAATTCAGCTCTGTGCAAAGATGATAAATATATCACCTTTGAACACTAGGATTATCATGAGAGAAAAATAAGATAGTGTATCTTAGCTGGAAGCTCAATGGTAACTTGCTTTTTTCCCGTCCGCAAGCCTTAGTATTTTTCATTCAAGTTATAGAACAGTAAATAATTGTCCCAGCAGTTTTTTTAAACCTCCTGATACCCCAGAGTGAGTATGGGACAGAATGGACTAGAGTTATTATAAGCTAATTCAATATGAGTTCAATTTATATCACAATGAGCCAAAATTTGCAAATATACTCTCTAATTCAGATGAGAGAAATATGCTTTATCTAGGATCAGGAACTGACTTAATTTGGCTTCTCATGCCTTAAGAACAAATGTTTATGATTATTGGAACACTGCTATCATGTCACCCCCGGTCCTTTTTTTTGCCAGATTGGCCATGCTCAATTCCTTTGTATGTTTTAGTTTCCAGTCCCCTTATCATCCTGGTTGCTTTCTTCTGAACTTTCTTTAGAATTTCAATGTCTTTTTTTGTTGTGTGGTGACTAAAATTGGATCTAACTAAGGCTTTATAGCAGGGGTCCTCAAACTTGGCAACATTAAGACTTGTAAACTTCAAGTCCCAGAATTCTCCAGCCAGCATAGCTGTACTACTTATTGGAAGCATAGCTGGCTGGATAATTCTGGGAGTTGAAGTCCACAAGTCTTAAAGTTGTCAAGTTTGAAGACCTCTGCTTTATAGAGTGGTATTAGTACCTCCCTAGTCCTAGATTGTATCCCTCTGTTAATGCAACATAAGATTGGCATTGGCTTTTTAGGCTGCCGCTGCACATTGCTAACTCATTATCCACCAAGACTCCAAGATCTCTCTGGCAGTCACTGCTATCGACTTACGGTTTCACCCAGTTTATATGTGTATCTTTGTTCTTTCTTACCTAAATGAAATTTTACCTAAAACTTAACTAAAATCCTTACCTAAAATTTCTTACCTAAATTTTAAATGAATTTTTTTTTCAAGTCTTTAAACATTTTATTAGATTATAGAATAAAATACATAAACACAAAAGCAAACAAAGCAGGGAAGAATGGGAAAGAAAAGTGAGGGGAGGGGAGAGAAAGTGCCAAAGAAGTGCCAAAGAAGTCCACCATCTACAGACCAGTTGTTCTAACATCTGTAGTTATGAAAACCTTGAAAAGGCTAGTGCTACCCCACTTGAAAAACATCAGATCCACTATTAGACCCCTGCAATTTGCATACCGAGCAAAGTGGTCAACATATGATGCGGTTAATATGGCTCCGCACTACATCCTACAATTAATTAATTAATTTTTAGTTTGTTTGTTTCTTTGTGTGTTGATAGATTGATTGGTTGTATTTATATGCCACCGAACTCCCTAAGCACTCTGGAAGACTAACAGACAAAAAACTTTAATAATATCTTAAAATGAGCATCACGATTATAGACATTACAACATTAAGTGTTAAAAACAATTTAAAACCCCTTCATATCATTTCATTGGAGCTTGCCAATGGCAAATGCGAGATCAGCGGCCCCAGGGCAGGTTTTTACTGCTTTTTGGAAGGTCAACAGAGTGGGGCAGTCTGGACCTCCAGAGGTAACTGGTTCCAGAGACCTGGGATAGTCACACCCAGCAATCTCTGGGACAGGGATCCTGCAAGGAAGAAGACCCTTGTAGGTAATAATTACCGCTCCTCCACCCCTTCCCTGGTGTTGCAAGTGAGGTGATACTTGAAACCCACCTGGGTACGTCTCTGAGAGGGGGACACCCCCCCATTCCTGGCCCTGCCAGGTCTCAATTATAGAGGCCAAGTCAGCTCCCTCTTTCAAGATTAAGGCTTGGATGAGGGGGTCTTTGTTAAAAAAAAAATCAAACTTTTAGCCAGTTAACTCTTTTCACTTCTTCTTAGAGATGTTGAGAAGCTCTTAACTGATAAGCAGGGCAAGACTGAAGAGTGACTTCTGATAGGCATCCTTCCTTCTGTATATCTCTGTGAAAAGGCTGATTTCTATATTCTATAATCTGTATCAACTAAACTCAAGAAATTTTCAATACATTATTCTTACCTACCTTATACTAGGATAGGAAAAGAGTGAATGGCAGTTAAGGGAAGGAAAAGTGCTCAGGTATTCTAACAAAGATAGCGGATCTAGGACAGTGATGGCGGACCTGTGTGCGCACTATCGTGCATGTGCAAGTGCCCACACCCAGGGGTGGGCTGCTGTCCGGATGGGGGGGGGAACACACAATGTGGTAGCGAAAATGGAGCTCCACCCCAGAACATTTTGAAAGAAAATGCAGGGCATCCTGTATAAGCCACATCCAGAGTGTGGTAGTAAAAATTTTGGTAGCCCTAGCACTGGGGGAGGGAAAAACACCTTCCCAGAGCCTCTGCATGAGGCAAATATCAGCTGGCTGGCACGCACATGCATCTTGGAGCTGAGCTAGGACAATGGCTCGTATGCCAGCGGATATGGCTTTGCGTGCCACCGGTGGCACCTGTGCCATAGGTTCGCCATCACTCATCTAGGAAGTAACTCTAACCATGACTACAAACTAAATTGCTATATTTTATTGATTTTTACACATGCCTAGGATTTATAAGCTTTCCCAATCAACCAAATTTTAGTGACATATTATAATAAACAGATAAATAAGTCAAGTTTTAAAACTGAAAACATATCTTAAAGTAATCTCATAAACCACTGGGAATTAACATTCAAGAAACAATACAATCATTTCATTGTCCAGAAGAATAAACATAAGGAGTCTGTTCTCATAGCATGATGATATTAACTGACTTTCTAAAAGGCAAGAGACGGGAATTGTTTGAATATCTTGGGGAATATTACATATTACAATATTGCGGCCCCGGCCCTCTGGAACCAACTCCCCCCAGAGATTAGAACTGCCCTCTTTCCCCCTAGGCCTTTACAATTCTATACATGGTATGTATGTATGTATGTTTGGTTTTTAGATTAATTGATTTTTAATCATCAATACCAAATTACTATTGTACACTGTTTTATTGTTGCTGTTAGCCGCCCCGAGTCTCTGGAGAGGGGCGGCATACAAATCCAATAAATAAATAAATAAATAAATAAATAAATAAATAAATAAACAAACAAACAAACAAACAAACAAACAAACAAACAAACAAATAAATAAATAAATAAATAAATAAATAAATAAATAAATAAACAAACAAACAAACAAACAAACAAACAAACAAACAAACAAACAAACAAACAAACAAACAAACAAACAAACAAACAAACAAACAAACAAACAAATGACAATCTCTAACTGAAGGAACATGGACAGAATTTATCTGCCAGATCTTGTTGGAGGGCAAATATCATTAGAAGAAGGTAGTTTGTAAATAGCCCAGTACTATATTGTGCTATATTGTGAATGAAGGTTGTAATAGGTCCTATAATTCCATCTGAATTATAGAAATATGAAGCACGCTTAAACTGATCAATAAAAAGTTTCTTTATTGCTTCTCTCTGCTTCTCAAATAACACAAACTGACAGCCATCATTATCTCTGGCTTATTAATGGCAAGCTTGCAGATAGATAAATATCTATTTCTGATCACTAAAATAATTATTTGCCCACCAGGAAGAAGGAAGAGAATTCTACTATTAATCTGGAAGGCGGATGGCTTTTAGCATCCCAGGAAATCTCTATTTCTAGCCATTCTGTTTAATTTCCCTCTACTTTTTGTTTAAGAAGCACATATTGGTTGGTTGAGAGAAGTTGAGAAATGAGACTTTCTGGTTTTTCTTTGAATAGCTGAAGAAGCTTCTTGAATGAAACTGAAACATTTTCAAAGAAAAAAAGTCAGAAAGTTCAGTTGCCTCTTGAAAAACAAAAAGCATCTTTGGTCCAAGATCTGGATGATTGAGAATCTCCATATACATTGAGAAATGAGAAAATAAAATCCAGAGATGAGAAATTAAATCCAGTTTCAACAAATAACAAGGATTAATATTCAAAGTTAATTTGCAAAGGGAAGAGCAGGAGACAACCAATATTCTTGTAAATATATTTTTTTTAATCATAAAAAGGGACCTTAAAATGAATAATTATTTGATGCTGTTTCTTTTAATTCATGCATGGGATATTGATTTTCTCCATGTCATTTTAATTTGGACTTTAGTCAAATGAAGAGTTAAAATCTATGTTCACATGTTTCAGATGACCTTTGTCAGCAAAAAGTTCATCAAAATGATTCAATATGACTGACTGGGGAATTCTGGGAGTTGAAATCCACACATCGTATAGTTGCCAAGTTTGAAAAACTCTGTCCTGAAGTATGTTTATGTTACATACAAAAATAGCAGAGAAAAAAAAATCTCTGATATATTTCTCCAAACAGACACTTCATCCTCCGAAAATTTCTTACCAGTGTACCCAAAGGCAAAATAGTCCAAGACATGCAGAAATGGGGTGAAAGTTTAAGTCATATCTCAGACTGGACAATTCTGAACTTTCATTTGGGTTTGATTATTATGCCTCAGGTGGGCTCTTTATCTACTGGAATTTTAACTGAAGACATAATTGTTGTGGTTAGCTCTGGGCCAGCCACTGCCCCAAGGACTGTGGATGTGGGGGAGAAATCCACATGCTGCAGGCCTGTTTTGCACCCGGTGGAATCTGCTGATGAAGGCTCCTCTGACCAAGAAGACTTGAATGACAGGGAGGAGGAGAGTGGGGCAGACAGCTCAGAAGGAGATCAATTATCTAGCTCCTCCTTGGATTCTGAACAAGAGTTAATGATACAGCCACGCATGTGGAGAGCGATGCATAGGCAACAACAACTGAGAGATTATTATCAAAGAAAATGAGGCCACCTGTGGTTGGGTGGGGCTGTGGTAATTAGTGAGGCTGCTATAAATAGCAGCCTGTGGAGGATTATCTGATCGTTGTGTTTCGTGACTGCTTTACTGACTTTGACTTTTTGTGTGCTGATTTTTCCCCGCTTTGAAACTAAACCAGAGCAAAGTGTGTTTCACTTTGTGAAAGAAGAATGACTGTGAATTGCCTCACAGCTGCAAGTTAAGTATCACAGAACTGATAAGGGACTTGTATAAATTACCAGTTTGTTTGGAGACCAGTGCTCTTTGCTATACCAAAAGAGGGCTTATTTTAAGTGAATTTTCATTATAAAGAACATTGTTTTGACATTTCAAACGTGTGTGTGTCTGAAATTTGTACCTGTGAATTTTTGGGAGGATTCTACCAGAGAGCCCGACAGAACACATAATAATAACTTTTTTTTAAAAAAATTGTCATATATCCTTAGCCATAGATTAAGAGAGAAAAATTTAATAGATTAAAAATTTGCCCACTCAGCGGCTTTCGATACCATCGACCATGGTATCCTTCTGCACCGGCTGGAGAGGTTGGGGGTGGGAGGCACTGTTCTTCAGTGGTTCTCCTCCTACCTCTCCAGTCGGTCGCAGTCAGTGTTAGTGGGGGGTCAGAGGTCGACTCCGAGGTCTCTCCCTTGTGGGGTGCCTCAGGGGTCGGTCCTCTCCCCCCTGCTATTTAATATCTACATGAAACCGCTGAGTGAGATCATCCAAGGGCATGGGGTGAGGTATCATCAGTACGCCGATGATACCCAGCTTTACATCTCCACCCCACGTCCAGTCAACGAAGCAGTGGAAGTGATGTGCCGGTGTCTGGAGGCTGTTGGGGCCTGGATGGGTGTCAACAGACTCAAACTCAACCCGGATAAGACGGAATGGCTGTAGGTTTTGCCTCCCAAGGACAATTCCATCTGTCCGTCCATTACCCTGGGGGGGGGGAATTATTGACCCCCTTGGAGAGGGTCCGCAACTTGGGCGTCCTCCTCGATCCACAGCTCACATTAGAGAACCATCTTTCAGCTGTGGCGAGGGGGGCGTTTGCCCAGGTTCGCCTGGTGCACCAGTTGCGGCCCTATCTGGACCGGGACTCATTGCTCACAGTCACTCATGCCCTCATCACCTTGAGGTTCAACTACTGTAATGCTCTCTACATGGGGCTACCTTTGAAAAGTGTTCGGAAACTTCAGATCGTGCAGAACGCAGCTGCGAGAGCAGTCATGGGCTTACCTAGGTATGCCCATGTTTCACCATCACTCCGCAGTCTGCATTGGCTGCCGATCAATTTCCGGTCACAATTCAAAGTGTTGGTTATGACCTTTAAAGCCCTTCATGGCATTGGACCAGAATATCTCCGAGACCGCCTTCTGCCGCACGAATCCCAGCGACCGATTAGGTCCCACAGAGTGGGCCTTCTCCAGGTCCTGTCAACTAAACAATGTCGGTTGGCGGGCCTCAGGGGAAGAGCCTTCTCTGTGGCGGCCTCGACTCTCTGGAACCAACTCCCCCCAGAGATTAGAACTGCCCCTACTCTCCCTGCCTTCCATAAACTCCTTAAAACCCACCCTTGCCGTCAGGCATGGGGGAACTGAAACACCTCCCCCGGGAATGTACAATTTATGCATGGTATGTTTGTGTGTGTGCTTGTTAGTAAATGGGGTTCTTTTTAAAAAAAAAACTTTTAAAAATATTTTAAATTTATTTGGATTTGTTACGATTGTTATATTTTGCTGTGAGCCGCCCTGAGTCCGCGGAGAGGGGCGGCATACAAATCTAAATAATAAATAAATAAAAAAATAAAATAAAAATACCATTAGGATATAGTATGAAGAAATGAAGTGGGAATAGTGGGTGAATTCAGCCCTGTCCCTCTGAGAAGCAGGAGAGCTCTCATTTTCCCATGCCCAACTCAAGTAGACATGGAACTAATATCAAAAATGGAACATTAGCCACATTTGGCTGAACAGAACTATTGTATCTCATTTCATTGGACCCATGATTCAAGGTGGATTCAATTCACTTTACAGCTTCCTTCTCAATGCCTATTTCAACCACAGCATGATTTGCCTAGGCCTGAAAGAGGGCAGAGAAATTTTTATTTCTTGCCCTGAACACTGCACAAGAAGAGAAGAGATGGTTTGGTGGAAGATTATGAGCCCTTGTTTAGCAATCACAATTAACAGCAGTACTTTGGTTGCTGCTCTAAGTGCCAAAGCCCACTGCAACAACATCGCTAAGAAGGCCTCAAGAGTTGTTAATCTAATCCTACATAGCTTCTGCTCTGGAAATCTCACACTACTTACCAGAGCTTACAAAACTTTCGCCAGACCCATCCTTGAATACAGCTCATCTGTTTGGAACCCATATCGCATCTCAGACATTAACACCATTGAAAATGTTCAAAGATACTTCACAAGAAGAGCCCTTCATTCCTCCACTCAAAACAGAATACCCTACGAAACTAGACTTACAATCCTGGGTCATGAAAGCTTAGAATTACGACACCTTAAACATGATCTAAGTATTGCCCACAAGATCATATGTTGGAATGTCTTGCCTGTCAACGACTACTTCAGCTTCAACCACAACAACACAAGAGCACGCAACAGATTCATACTTAACATTAACTGCTCCAAGCTTGACTGTAGGATATATGACTTTAGCAATCGAGTTGTCGAAGCATGGAACTCATTACCGGACTCTGTAATGTCAATCCCCAACCCCCAACATTTTACCCTTAGACTATCCACGGTTGACCTCTCCAGATTCCTATGAGGTCAGTAAGGGGCATACATAAGCACACTAGAGTGCCTTCCGTCCCCTGTCCTATAGTCTCTCCTAGATTATGCAGTCAGTAAATAGAAAACTACATGCCTGGGCCTATGCTTATGGTTTTATTTCAGCTTTCCATTTTCCCATCTCCAATCCTTTGGAATACTCACCCCAGCACAATGATAATAAACAAGAATCGAATTAATGTTTGTATTTGCATTTATTGAAGAGAAAGAGATTAAAAGAGAATAAGCAGGCACCCAATGTGGAATGCGCTCTGAAAGGAATGTGCCTTGCTTAGCCTACTCATTGCTTCAAGTCCCTAGCCACTTAACAAAAGCTGATATTTTGAAACTGATTAAAATATTGTCAGTTAGAGGCAACAGCTGCTAATTAGGGCCACAGAACTCAGCTTGTTAACTTATGATTAGCATAAGTCCCTTTTTAAGGACGCTTTGTGCTTTCAGAAAAGGGCCACAGGAAGAGATTGTGTCTTTATGCAATCTAACTTCTTATGACGGAGAGGTAGGGTCAGGAACAGGACAATGCCAACTAACTCTAGTAAAAAACATATGACTGAGAGAGAGGAATACTTTAATTTTCAGAGTATAAGATGCACGTTTTTTCCTCCCTAAAAGAGGCTAAAAATGTGGGTGTGTTTTATATTCTGATTGTAGCTTTTTTGAAACTTTTTTGCCCAGCCCTAACTAGGTGCTAACGATCTTCCGGCTTCCTATTCCACCTGAAAAAGGCTTTTTCAGCCTTAATGCAATCTTCCTAGCTTGCAGCATTTATTTTTATTCATACTCCCTCCAAAGCAGCTTTTTCTACCCTAATTCTTTGCAGGCTTGTTTTCATTACTGCTCCCTTCAAAAAAAGGTTTTCTCACAATTCCTGCAACTGTTCTTCATATGTTTTAGCATCCAGTCCCCTAATCATCTTTGTTTGCTAAGTTAGGATTCTACTATAACCCTGATGACATCATGATCTGCTCCAAATGAGGTACTTACAGTAATTGATATTAGGAAATTTCAGGAACAAGAAAGGCAATGTTTCTTATCCTCTCTCAATTTGTGACAAAACTTATTCTCTTCAGAGATAAGAGGAAAACAGGCCAACCAGAGGAATATTGGATACTTTCTTCAGCCATGTATAATGTAAGGTACCTTCTTATTTTGAAAGACTTTTAAAGACCATTTTACAAAATGTATAATTCATGAAAATATGGATCGGTTATGACAAAATGAGACAGTTAAATGATTTAAAAGGTGCCTTTTCAACCTGGCATTCTTTGGGTGCACCGGCATGAATTGTTGAGGCAAAGAGTCTTGGGAAGTTATTCAGTCAGGAAAAGAATCAATCAGGTTTTTGTAGGACAAGTAGTTCTAAAACCACAGCAAGATATAAACTTTCAGTACTTAAAATGAGGCAGTTAATAAACAGAATTTGAACATATCCTGCTTTAGTAACCCCAAATGTTTTATTACCCAATCTTTAGAGACATGTCCTCTTTACATTATTCCTATCTCATTCCTGAAGCTCCTCAGGCAGACTGTTTTACCTGTTTTATTTTAGAAATGATGTTTTCCTCCTCTTCACTCAGAACTTCTCATTCCCATAATTTTAGGGAATTCACCAATTGTTGGAAATTTGAGGACAACCATTTGCAGCAGAGGCAGAATGACAACGCGGACACAGAGCTGGATTTAAAACTGGGTCATTTTTATTAATTTAATTAAAATTAATTTAATTCAACCTAACATGGACCCGCAGAGGTCAACTGAAATACTTCCGGGGTGGAAATAACATCACAAAAACCTCCGGGGCAACTTAGGGTGTAGCTCCATGCTGATCCAGGTGAAGGGGCCACGCCCTCACCTGGATCCCAGTCATGCCATGCATGTGGGAGGTCTCACCGTCCAATCCCTGAAAGGAAATTGAAATGGGCGAGACCCAGAGGCAGGTTGTCGCCAATTGCTCAGATCGATTTAAAGGTACCATGAGCCCTTGGAGAGAGTCTGCCAATCATCCCCAAAGATGCCCAACGGAGAACACGCAGTTGCTAAACACCTCCCAATTTCCGCCCCTAACCTGCCAACCCAATGACCAGAGGTAAGCCAATTAGAACTAATCAGGGAGCGAAGCACCCCCTAACCGGACGTCCCACACTGCAGTGTGGAATAGGCGAAAAAACGGTCGCAGAAAATACCAAGACCGCCAAAAATTCCTATTCAGCCCCCTTAAGGGCGACCCCAGTAGCACACTGAAAGATAGGGAGAGTGGGCGGGTGTTCGCCTGCTCGTTGTCAGGGGTGAAAAGGAGGCCCCGAGCCTGCACAGTCCCTTTTATAGAGCTTGCAGGCTCCGCCCCTGGCAACATCATCGGCAAGGGCCGATGACCAGACACGGCCGGGATCTCGCAAAATCTTGCGAGATCCTGGCCCTGCCGCAAATCCTGGCTGGTGTTAAGTCGCCGGGTGGGCATTCCCTTCACCACAGTAAAGATAAGCTCTGGGGGTTTTGGTCAAACCCTGGATTGGCCCAGTCAAACACTAGATTTGTTTTCCCCTAGTATAAATTAATTAGTTATCACACAAGGTAGGAAACTGCAATCTTTTCACTCATAGCAAAAAGAGGTGTGATCTTGTAACTAAATCACAAACCAAGAGCCCCCAACAAACAAATTAGCATTGATTTTGGAAAACAAAGGCACACAATTCCTTATAATAGATAACAAGCAGCAAAGTATTTACACCCTTGATAGATAATGATCATCCCAGAAGATGGGTTCATTACTACAATATTACAGCCTTTCTAGCTAATTTATCTGCAATAGGAAAGTGGTGTTAACTCTAATAAACTGCAGGTCTGTGTACAAGTTCCTGGTACAAAGCTGCCATGAAGCGGTCCAGGAATTTTAGGGCAAAGATCTAAAGCCCAGGAATGAGAAGCTCAAAGAACAGAAGTGAGCAAAATGAAGGTTTCCTTAACAAAATGGGGCTTGGATTAAAACTTCCAGTCCTAGAGGCATAACAGATTTGTATTAATATATTTTTTCCTGATTCAAGAACCTTAATGATATTGGTTGGACTACTCAGAATTAGATCATACAACCTATTTATATATGCATCACAACATCATGGAATATAAAATTAGGATGGGATCTTGGTGACGTCCTCCCTCCCTCCCTCCCTTCCTTCCATAAACTAGTACAGTAATACCACATTTTACAAACCCCTCGTCATACAAACTTTTCAAGATACAAACCTGGGGTTTAAGATTTTTTTGCCTCTTCTTCCCAACTATTTTCACCTTACAAAACCAAGCTGCCACTACTGGAATGCCCCACCTCCGGACTTCTGTTGCCAGCAAAGCACTTGTTTTTGCACTGCTGGGATTCCCCTGAGGCTCCCCTCCATGTGAGATACCATCTCCGGACTTCCGTGTTTTTGTGATGCTGCAGGGGAATCCCAGCAGCGCAAAAATGGGTGCTTCACTGGCAACAGAAGTCCGGAGGTGGGGTTTCCCACGGAGGGGAGCCTCAGTGAAATCGCAGCCTCACAAAAACATGGAAGTCCAGAGGTGGGGTTTCAAGGACTTCCGTGTTTTTGTGATGCTGCAATTTCGCTGAGGCTCCCCTCGCTGGGAAACCCCACCTCCAGACTTCTGTTGCCAGCGAAGCACCCGATTTTTCACTGCTGTGATTTAGGTTAGGTTTAGGTTTATTGGATTTATATGCCGCCCCTCTCCGCAAACTCGGGGCGGCTCACAACAGACTCCCCTGCAGCATCACAAAAACACGGAAGTCTGGAGTTGGGGTTTCCCATGGAGGAGAGCCTCAGGAGAATCCCAGCAGTGCAAAAACGGGCGGTTCGGCTGGCAAAATGGGTGAGTTTTGGACTTGCACGCATTAATCGCTTTTCCATTGATTCCTATGGGAAACATTGTTTCGTCTTACAAACTATTCACCTTACAAACCTCATCCCAGAACCAATTAAGTTTGTAAGATGAGGTATCACTCTACTTGGAAACCTAAGGACCACAGCATGGGAGCTCCCAGAAAAATCATTCCATCAGAGTTCTGCATAAATCAAATGCTGAAGAGAATGTTTTTGGTCCCCTCCTCCTCCTGGACATAAAGCTACTTTGACTTCAAAGAAAACAACATCAAAATGTTCTCATGCAAAAAAAAAAAAAAAAAGAGGACAATTTCATGGGCAACACATTGGAGCTCTCAGAGACCAAGGATTAGAGAGTAAAGGTTATCTAAAATTGCTTACCTGAATCAAACTGAAATAAATTTGTGCCCTGCTTGGCAGGAATCTCAGAGTTGTTTCATTATGTATGGCCATATACTCAACACACCAACTGATTTTAGAGGGCTACATATTTTTAGAGGGGTACATATGGGAGAAATCCCTGAATTTTTAAAAAGAAAGCCATCATTTAGTTCCTTTTGGTTTTAGGTTTTCATTACTAGTGATGAAAGGCATGTAACAGAAAGTCTGTCCTATTGGCATTGACAGTAAATTGTTAAATTCATACTTCACACAATATATTAGGATTTTAAAAAATCCAATCCACACTATTGCCCCATGAATACCAAATTTAAAAGAACAAGATGGTTCTTCTAATTCACTAATTGTAATTCTGCAACAAATAAGTTCAGGGATAAGAAAAACACCAGCTATCTTTCCTATTAAAAATAAAAAAAACAATCCTTACAGCTGATTTCTTCAAATCAGCAACAAAAAGGAGAGGGGAGAGAGAGAGAGAGAGAGAGAGAGAGAGAATCTCATATTATCATACTGAGAATATGAGCAACTGTTATCTAAAAGTTAATTAGCTTTGTATTTTCCCCCCTCAGTTTTTAAAAGCCAATTTGCTTCCAACCCAGCTCTTCTCTGTAGGAACAGTACTGAACTGTATTTATACATGACAACAAAATAAATATAGATCTAACCTCCCATAGCAGGTAGTGAGATAAATTATCACAAAACTAATTTGTTTTGCTGCTACTTTCTTGCTCCAGACTTGAGTTCACACAATCCATCCTCTGTCATGTCTCATATATAGGCATACATGTCAATATTTGTCCTTGATCAGAGCCTCCCTACTGATGATATATCAATATAAGCTTTGTTTGGTCGTGGGAAAAGAATGAGGTCCAGTGAGGCAAGAAGATTCTGAAAAGAATTTCCCCTTTTTTTAAAAAAATAAGTGAACGGACGCTTAGCTAATGCTCTACTGGTGGTCACTCAGGAATTATCTAGAGCGCATCCAAAAATATTAAAGAGAGGGCACATGAGACAAGGTGCTATCTCAATCTGTGAAGCAAGAATCAAGAAAAGCCTTTCCAAGAAAGGATTAAAAAAGCAATATTATCAAAGATTTTTCTGGAGCATGAACAAAAGTTTAATAAAAATAAACATTTGGACAACCGAGAAAAATCAATCAGTAAAAAGGAAAAGACCATGCCATATTTAGACAAATTCTACTGTTCACGTACTAAAGTGATTAGCCCACAGAATGCCGCCGGCGACTTACCAGCCGGCGCGGGGTTGCGGCGTGGGTCGGGGAAGGAGGCCGCCATTGTGGAGGCGGAGCCTGCGGCCCCTCGTCATCCCCAGGGGCCGCAGTGACGTGGATGGTGGCGCTGGCCACCCATTGGCTGGGCGAGGGTGAGGCAGCCCTATAAAAGGGGCTGCCTCGTGGCGCAGTTTCCCTCGCCCGGCAGTTGGAGACACGGCCCTGCTGCAGTCGGAGACGCGCGGCTAGGCCCGAAGGCCGAAGAGGACGCATGGGCGGCGCTTGGAGCCTCGGGCCGGCGGCACGCGCTGCGGGAGAGCGCGACTAGGCCCGGAGGCCGAAGAGGACGCGTGGACAGCAGCGGGAGGCCCCGGGCCAGTGGCACGCGCGGCGCTGAAGGCGCGGCTAGGCCCGGAGGCCGACGAGGACGCGTGGGCGGCATTTAGAGGCTCAGGCCGGCAGCGCCGGAGGCACCGGCGGTCTTTCGGGCCGTCTTCTGGTTTTTAGGAGGGGGTATTAATGGCTAGAGGCGGCAGGGCTAAGCCGGGGACCTGGCGGAGGGCAGCGGGGGGGCAGGCCGGCGATCAGGGCACCCCCCCATCGAGCCCCGCCGTACGGGAAGGAGGAGGGCCCCCAAGCGGACATGGGGGGAGGCCCCTGGAGCTAGACAGGCCGGTAGGCCTGGCAGGGAGGGCAGCTCCAGGGGGGAGGAAAGCAACAGGGGGTGGGCCGCAAGGCGCCGGGGGCTGACCCCCAGGGCAGCAGGCCGCCGCCAGGGGAGGGCCCCATCCCGGGGGCCACATTGCAGAAGGAGGGAGGCCTCTGATCCCGGGGAGGGGGACCCCAGCCCAGGGGAAATGAGTGGGTCTGCTGAGGGGTCCCCCACAGCACGGGCGGTTGGGGATGAGGATGCTGGGGAGGAGTCAGTGTCTGTATCCTCACACCTTCTTTCTGCCTTGCTCGAGAAATTGGATGAGGGGCCAAGGAAGAGGGGCAGGTCCCGGCACGAGGACGCCAGGGGTGCCACGAGCGCAGAGGGGACCCGGAGCTCCTCGGAATCGGAGGAAAGGTCCCAGAGGGTGAGATCCGACCGGCGCGCTAAGAAAAGGCGCAGGAGGAGACGGGGAAGCAGGGCTGCTTCCAGCTCAGAGGAGGCTGATGATGACTCTTCACATTGGGGTGAGTGCCCTGTGCCTGGGCATCGCTGGTCCCGGCCACGGGGGCCACGAGGCAGGCTACAGGCGGTTAAACGCAAGTCACATAGGTCACATAAAACATGGCGTTCGCGCACGGCAGCCCAGGTGTGGGGGAGGGGCCGAAAACGTGGGGTGACAAAGCGGGGCAGGAAGAGGAGGGACTCCTCGAGGGATAGCTCAGAGTCCACAACCACGGAGTCCACTGATACTTCCACGGTCGATAGTGACAACCCCTTTGCCCCGGGCCTCCCTGACACTCCTTTGAGCATGCATATGTCACAGGCCCTTAAGCGTAAAATTTGGCGCGGGGCCTATGTGGATATATTCAAGATTTTATTGCCGGAGAAATCCAAGAAGGACAAGGACAAGGACGGTAAGAAGGGATCTGAGGAGTCGAAGGACACCAAGATGGATAAGGGGATATTATTTTGGGCATACGCCTTTCTGGCGTATCACTCAGTGGTTGTTGAGGATGACGTACACAAGACTCACGAGCTCATCCTGTATATGAATATGATACTACGGGCGTATCAGGAGTTTGGAGGGGAGGCTTGGAAGCAATACGATGAAAACTTTAGGAGGTTTGCCGCACACAATAGGCACTGGCCGTGGGACATGCGGCACAACGATCTGTGGCTTCAAACCACGCAGCAACCAGCCACCCCGGCTAGCGGGCGGACGCCTACTGGCCACCTGCTGCTGACCCAGGGAAAGGAGGCTACCCTCCCCTGCCCAGGGGCGGGTTCGGGGACCCAGGGCTCTGCGCAGCGTAGTGCGACGAGTTCGCCCTTTCGGATCCCGCCGTACTGTTACGAGTACGGCGCCAGGGGAGCCTGTTCCAGGCCAGTTTGCCGCTTTCGCCATGCCTGCACGTTGTGCAATGGCAGGCACCCCACATCAGCCTGCTATAGGGGCAGGGGGGGAGGCGGCAACAAGTCAGCATTGGGCTCTGCCAAGCCCCAGGCGGCTGGAGCTCAGAACAAGGGGACCAACCCCCATTAAAGTGGACAGGTTGAGGGACTGGCTCACGGGCTATCGCCCTAGGAAAGGTGCAGAGTTCTTGGTTTCAGGTTTTTCGGAGGGCTTTAGGATTCCATACAATGGGCCTAGGATTGCTTGCCTGGCAAGCAACCTGAGGTCAGTGTCCGGGATGGAACATGTAGTACGGGATAAACTTATGAAGGAGGTGCGGGAGGGCCGGGTGCTGGGCCCCTTTATGGAGCCGCCCCTGCCTTCTCTGCAAGTATCCCCCCTGGGAGTGGTGCCCAAGCGAGCGGCCGGGGAGTTCAGGCTCATTCATCACCTGTCTTTTCCTCCGGGTGACTCGGTAAATGATCACATCCCTGACGACCTGTGCTCAGTGCGCTACACCCCTTTTGAGACGGCTGTCTCGGTGGTACGAGAGTGCGGACCAGGGGCCCTGATGGGCAAATGTGATATCAAGTCGGCCTTCCGGCTTTTGCCGATTCACCCCGAGGATTTCGACCTTTTGGGTTTTCAGTTCGAGGGGGGGGTTCTTTGTTGATCGGGCCCTGCCGATGGGTTGTTCAGTTTCATGTTCATTGTTTGAGAAGTTTAGTTCCTTCTTAGAATGGGCCCACGTGAAGAGCTCAGGGATTCGGTCAGTTGTCCATTATTTAGATGACTTTCTTTTCGCAGGGCCGGCGGGCTCTGACGAATGCCAACGGGGAATGGCTGGGTTTCAGGGGTTGTGCAGGGACCTCGGCGTGCCTCTGGCACATGAAAAGACCGAGGGGCCCACCACTAGGCTTACATTCCTGGGCATTGAAGTGGACTCGGTTGCCCAGACCTGTAGGCTTCTGGAGGACAAACTAGCGAGGCTGCGGAACACGGTGAGGGTCGTTAGGGCTGCCAGAAGGGTGACTCTTAGGCAGGTGCAGGAGCTGGCGGGTTTGTTGAACTTTGCTTGTAGAGTGATAGCGCCGGGTAGGGCGTTCATGTTTAGGCTCTACCAGGCGACGGTCGGTCTCAGCAAGCCACACCACAGAATTCGCTTGACGGCTAGTGTTAGGAGGGACCTGGGGGTGTGGCAGGAATTTTTGGACACGTACAACGGGGTCTCCTTTTGGAGACAAGACATGCTGTTGAAGGGCGACTTCCAGGTGAAATCTGACGCAGCCGGGACGGCTGGTTTTGGTGTGGTCTGGAAGGATAGTTGGTTTAGGGCGGACTGGCCTCAGGAGTGGCAGGGTACCGCAGTGTGCAGGGACTTGACATTCTTGGAACTGTTCCCAATTGTCGTGGCCATCGAGCTGTGGTCCCCTAGCTTCACTGGGAAGATGGTACATTTCTGGTGCGACAACATGGCGGTGGTACATGTGGTCAACACGCTTTCTTCCAAGAACGAGAGGGTGATGGGTTTGGTGCGTCACATGGTGGTTAGGTGCCTGGCCCTGAATATGCTTTTTCGGGCACACCATGTCCCGGGGATCAGGAATGGGGTAGCGGACGTGTTATCAAGGGGGCAGTTGGCTAGGTTCCGGCTTCTTGCCCCACAGGCCGCGGAACACCCGGAGGCACCCCCCGCACCTGTGGCAGATTGGAGGGCCGACGTGAACAGGGCAATGGACCTGTCCATAGCAGCAAGCACCAGGAGGTCATACCAGCGGGCAGGTAGGGAATTTTGGGCTTTTCGTCAACTTAGGAGATACGATCAGCTTTGGCCGGCCCCGGTGGAGCACCTGCTTGAGTTTTGTTCTCTTAGTAAACGCCGGGGGTTGTCAGCCCGCACAATTCGGGGCAAGCTGGCCGGCCTGGCTTTTATAGCCAAGTCCAGGGGTTTCTCGGACAACACGGGGGACTTCAGGGTTAGAAAAACACTGGAGGGGTGGATCAGGGAGAAGGGCCCGCCCCGGGGAGATTGGAGGCGCCCCCTTAAGTTAGCTCACCTACGGGGTTTGGGCGACTTGTGGAACAGGTTGTGCCGCTCTCAGTACGAGGCGGCCCTTTATCGCGCGGTTGCGGTTACGTTGTTTTTTGGTGCGTTCCGTATAAGCGAGGTTTTGGTGGCATCCAAGTTCGATAACTCTGGCCGCGCCTTTACGGCTAGGGACATTCGATTCCGGCGGGGCTCAGTTTTCCTCCGGCTGCGCTGCTCCAAAACGGACCAGAGGGGCCGGGGCATGACAGTCCAACTTTCCAGGACCAGCCATAAGAAGGTGTGCTCCGTTAGGGCAATCTCAGCGTATTGGAGCATTCGGGGAGGTTACCCCGGCCCGCTTTTCTGTCACGCCTCTGGGGAACCTCTCACCAGGTACCAGTTTTGGGCTGTGACGACTAAGGCCCTGGCCCGGATGGGCCTGGACCCCAAGCGTTACGGGACTCACTCTTTCAGGATTGGTGCAGCTTCCTTTGCAGCCGAAGTGGGTTTCAGCACTCCAGACATACGTGCGGTGGGCCGTTGGCGATCTAAGGCCTTCCGGGCCTACATCCGTCCTTAGGTGAGTGGGGCGGGACCGGGCGCGGCCCAGGTGGCCGATTCTGATGCTGCTTTGTTTCTTCCCTTCCTTTTTAGATGATGTACAGGGGGCCTGTCGAATCCTGATCTGTGGCCACAGCATGGTGTATTGGGCCGAGAGGCGGGCCCAGGAGACAACGCCAGGCACGCAGTTGCAGCTGGACCGGCATGTTAGGGTGCAATGGCTGGGTCGTAGAGGCCTACGTTGGTTAGAGTTGCTTCCCTTGCTGTTCAGCAGCGGGAAGGTGCAGGGGGTGCCAGGATGGTTGGTCTTACATGTGGGAGGTAATGACCTGGGAGCAATAACGGGCGTTGACTTGCTGTGGCACATTTGGGATGGCTTGCAGGTGATTTGGAAGCAGTGGCCGGACACCCGCATCTTGTGGTCCAACATCTTGCCACGTAGGGTTTGGAGGCATGCTAGAAACCCCAGGGCGGTTGATGGGGCCAGAAAGAGGGTCAACAGAGCAGTTCGGAAATGGTTACTCCAGGCGGGGGGTGGAGTGATAGACCACCCTGACATCAGGGCATCCCTTATAGAATTATATAGGCAGGACGGTGTCCATTTGTCAGATAAAGGGAATGACAAATTTTTAGCGGACCTGCAGAGGTGCCTGCACATTCATGTGCAGGGGGGGGAGCAGGGGGAATAAATTAAAATTTCACCCCCAGCTGTGGCCGATAGGGGGCGGAATTGGGCATAAGCAGCAACGTGTGATCTCCTTTAGGGGCACCTCTACTGAGGTGAGGGGTGATCTCCCTCTCGGATTACAGGGCTCGACCGGCCTGGGTTCGGTGAGGGGGGTTGCTCCTGTGGCTCGCTGCATGGAGATTATCAGAGACCAGTGGCGAGCCATCCCACACGCCGTGGGGGCGTGGCATGGGTCAGGGCGCAGGTGTAATTTTACCATGACCCTGCACCCAGGCAAGGAGCTTTCGCCCAGAAGTTGCTCAGTTGAGTTTGGTTGGAAAGTTAACTCCGCCCCCATTTTATTTATGCACCACTGCAGGTCACGTGGGCTTATTTGGTTAAATAGTTAATCCAAGTTGAGTTAATAAAAGTGACCCTATTTATACCCATACCTTGTGTCCGACTGTTACTCCGCCTGCGCCGCAATGCCGCCGGCGACTTACCAGCCGGCGCGGGGTTGCGGCGTGGGTCGGGGAAGGAGGCCGCCATTGTGGAGGCGGAGCCTGCGGCCCCTCGTCATCCCCAGGGGCCGCAGTGACGTGGATGGTGGCGCTGGCTACCCATTGGCTGGGCGAGGGTGAGGCAGCCCTATAAAAGGGGCTGCCTCGTGGCGCAGTTTCCCTCGCCCGGCAGTTGGAGACACCCGCCCACCCTCCCTCTGCTACAGGGTACATATGATGGGTCGCCCTCGGTGGGGCCGAGTAGGAATTTTTTGCAACCACAGCAAATTGGCCGAGCTCTGGTTGTTTTTTCGCCTGCTCTACTCTGTACGTGGGAGTGCGGTTAGGGGGTGGTCTCACCAACTAGTGCCCCCCCTCAAGGTCACTGGGGGGGGTTGGCCGATAGGGGGGCGGAATTGGGCCAGCAACGTGTGATCTCCTTTAGGGGCACCTCTACTGAGGTGAGGGGTGATCTCCCTCTCGGATTACAGGGCTCGACCGGCCTGGGTTCGGTGAGGGGGGTTGCTCCTGTGGCTCGCTGCATGGAGATTATCAGAGACCAGTGGCGAGCCATCCCACACGCCGTGGGGGCGTGGCATGGGTCAGGGCGCAGGTGTAATTTTACCATGACCCTGCACCCAGGCAAGGAGCTTTCGCCCAGAAGTTGCTCAGTTGAGTTTGGTTGGAAAGTTAACTCCGCCCCCATTTTATTTATGCACCACTGCAGGTCACGTGGGCTTATTTGGTTAAATAGTTAATCCAAGTTGAGTTAATAAAAGTGACCCTATTTATACCCATACCTTGTGTCCGACTGTTACTCCGCCTGCGCCGCAACAAAAATGTTAGTTTGAGCCACAATTGGACTTTTAAAAAAATAACCAGTTGGAAGATGAAGGGGTAATATCTTTCTCTCTTGTGTTTTTGTGCATTATTTCGAACCCCCTCCTGGTTTCTGCATTATTTTGAACCCATTGAATGCAGTTTCTTAAAGCATACTGACAGCTACCTACAGCTCAATATTAACATCAAATGAGGTGCAGAAAAGAAAACTCTTTGCTTCCTGCATTTGCCATTCATTTTACTTTTTTTCAGGTGGAAAGAAGGTTGTGATAATAATGCAAAAAGAAATGCCCTCTTTCCATCTCATCTGCATTATTATATTTGAATTTAAACTTGAAAAGTTCAGGGAGCGGAAGGAGAAGGAGCTAATTTTTTGTACGCTGCTTCTTGCTTTTGCTCTGAGCAAGATGCCTACGAGGGAAAAGCCAGAAAGAAAAACGTTTGCAGCAACCAGGGATAGAAAGAACAATAATATCCGCTTCGGGATGGATTGAGCTTCAAGGCAACCAGTTGCCAACTCCTATCATATACAAATCCATAAATTATGATAATGAAGCTGGAGATAAGCCAGCATCATCTATTATGGACAAACAACAAGCAACCCGTAACAAAGACATGTCCTAAGAGTGTAACCCAAATCTGTCAATTAAAGACAGCTTGAAGCTGAAGGAATTTTGCTCTGTAGCCAAATGTATCTGAGTTTGAGATTGTTCAGATGTTTGGTTGTGGCCTAAGGTCATCTCTAGGGAAATGAATGAAGAGGGGCTGACAGTTTTCTCTTCTTGCTGGAGGATACAAATAAATAAATAATAGAAGGGGATGGGAATAATAAAAAGCTAAAAGAGGAACTAGTAATAACAGCAGAAATGGTGTGGAAAAGGGAACGAAGGTAAATCAAGGATTAGCGAGGTAAAGATGAATTGAGTGGATTATGGCTGAATTGATCAGCACCCAGTCATTGTAAAACAGTTTAATAGCATACGTCAAGGAGGATGACATTGAAGATTGGTTAACATTTGGTAAAACCTACTTGATCACGAAAGAGCCAATAAATGGGGCAGCACCAGGCAACCCCAGGGCAATTACCTACCTATTGACAACTTTCAAATTGCTAACTGGTGTGGAAGCAATCTGAACAACATTTAGTTGCAATCAAACTTTATCCAGCTGAACAGAAAAAAAAAAGGCTGCAGGATTCAATTTGGGTTGGTCATCCGCACCAGAGGTTTTATTAGCTTTTAGAATAGAACAGAACAGAACAGAATAGAATAGAATTGAATTCTTTATTGGCCAAATGTGATTGGACACACACGGAATTTTTCATTGGTGTATATACTCTCAGTTTACATAAAAGAAAAGATACATTTGTTAAGAATTATGACGTTAGAACACTTAAAGATTGTCATAAGATACAAATAAGCAATCAGGAAACAATCAACATTAATATAAAACTTTTGGAGCCCATTCTCAGGGAACTTCTCTCTCACATATTCTGATGGGAAAGAAGTTCCCTGAGGATGACTTCAGCACAAGTCCGAAATTTTGGAAGAATAAACCTCTACTCCCAGTGACCAATGCAGATTGGATCCTGCAACATTATTCATGAGAAAATACCCAAAACAGAAAAAAATAAGCTTCTAATTAATTGATAAGATGTCTTAGATAACTGCAAGCCAATAAAAAACAACCTTATAGTCTGCTTCCCTTCTATATGATTCAATAAACCAAGGGCCTAAATATGACAGGAGTCAGAAGAAACAACAAAAGGTTTGAGGCACAAAGGGAAACAGAATTATTAGTCCATGGTGATAGATTGAAAAAGCAACATTTACAACCAATCATAATAACACAAGCAGAAAAACAGTGCAAAACTTATTATCTTCTGCTAAAGACTAACGAATTCAGATTAATTATTTGCAAAAACTAGTGGCACCATGTGCTTGGGAAATTTTTAAATTAAGATCAAATTTTGGTGGTATTTCAAAATTCAAACTGATAACCACATAGAACATAACACATTACTGTTGCCAGAAAGAAGAAAGCATGGTTAATTCACATGACAACATGATATTGGAGAAAAGAATATGGGGGGGGGGGGGAAATAACAGGATACTTACAGAATGGAAAAATTATGAATAAAAAAGCCAATTGTCATACTAACTGAAATTGGAGCTCTCGAAGCAATATTAAAAAGATTTGTCAGCTATTTAAAAAATTTAAACATAGTGGTCTTGACACCACTATGTAGTCTTACAAAAAATGGCCATTTGTGAGCTGGCACATATTTTACAGCAGTACCTCTAAGATTTCTTGGTCCTTGATGAAGATCTATATATTTTATTTTATTTTGTTTGTTTGTTTGTTTGCCAATCACGTATAGGATAATAGTTTATATAAACATAACATAGAAAGTAATGATAAAAGAGGACAATAGGACAGTAGGACAGGGATGGTAGGCACAATGGTGTGCTTATGCATACCCCTTACAGACCTCTTAGAAAAGAGGAGAGCTCAACTGTAGACAATCTAAGGTTGAAGATTTGGGGGTTTGGGGAAGAAACAACAGTCAGAGTCAACACATAAATTATCCATACATTGATTAGACAAGCTCTATAGAAATAGTATTGACAATAATATGATTTATGCTGAATCAAAGTGAAATTCATAGAAGTCATAGGGATCAAGGGCTATTTGCCATAATGGCAATGCCTCTACGTTTGAAGGCCCTCTACTGGGAGATTAGTGGATTTCCTTGTGCAATTGGTTGGCTACTGTGAGAACAGATTACTTGATAAAATGGGCTCGAAGTCTGATCTAAAAGAATACTACTTTTGTTCTTATGAAATGTAGAATATATGTGGAATTGCTATTATATATATTTTTAAAATAAATAATTTAGCTAGGACTAAAGTAATCTCAAGTTTACCCTCAGCTAAGTAAACTCTCCCAATAGGTTTGGACCAATCACTCTTTCATTTTACCTTGCAATAAACCTAGAGAATAGTTTTCACTATAATCCTGAACTCCTAAAAGAAAGCTATCACATAAATTTGAGAAATTAATAAACATTTTAAGAGTGAACTGTTCCTGCTATTTTGCAGCATTAAAATTCTAGTCTAAACACTAAAATAGATTTAATATTTTAATCTTATACTGGGATTAAGCATACACACACAAATACAGATACACATACGTGTGTGTATGGGTACGTGTGTGCTTGCATACATACATACATACATACATACATACATGTACTTGCCTACTTTTGAGAAGATATCTCTAGGATTGCTTTATTAATTATTCATTACTAATTAATTATTAGTATCACACCATTATTAATCATGAGTTGTGAACAGAATTTGGGTATTTTATCATTATTAAATCTACACAAAAATGGTTATACTTACTTTCATCTAAATAATTAATACAGAATAAAGTTTGTTGGATTCAAGTTATGACTGATTTTACTCATGCATATATGCAATATTTTGACAGTTTTTGCTGCATTTTAAGGAAATGAGACTTGCCTTAATATCTTAAATCATTGTAGTAGTATGTTCCCCTGATTCCCAGTTAACATACTGTTAAGTCTTTTAATACCTTTTAAAACCTACTGTATGCAACTTTACTGAAAAAAAAGAGAGTCATCAATATTAATTTAATATTTTATCCCAAGCCCAGCAGAACAATGTAAAATACAAAGATTTGGGGGATGTGAAGGAGCAAATAATGATATATACTTCATGATGACATTGTTGTCCAAACAACATGACCTATATATATGTTTCAGATGTTATGATATAGATAGCAAGTCATCTCATTTCTCAATGATGTCATAATGTATGGGCTGCTTCAGGCTTCTAAAAGCTGCTTAGAAGGGTCAATGAGCTTCTAATGTTGCCCATTTTTCAGTGTTAGAATCATATACTTTGTCACTGCATAGGCAAGGAGAGAAATGCTGCATGGAAAGTGATTCTACAAAGTAAATAGAAAAATGCTAAGATGTTGTACCTGCGTGTCTTTCCAGGAATCAGAAGGAAATGATAAACTTATAATATATTTAGACTTCAGCAAGGCATTCGACAAAGAAGACCACAACTAATTTCTTAGTAAGTTGGAAAAAGTGGGATAGATAGCATTATCACCACATGGATTCACAATTGGCTGACCACTCTACTTCAATGAGTAGTTCTTAATGGGTCTAAGTCTACATGGAAGGAAGGAAGCAATGAGGTACCACAAGGCTTTGTCATAAATGGCTTAGTTGAGGGAATATAAGGGGAATTTACCAAATTTGCAGATGATACTACGTTGGCAGCAATAACTAACACCTTAGAAGATAGGCTCAAGATCCAGACAGATCTTGACAGACTTGAGCAATGGGCCCTATCTAACAAAATGAAATTCAATGTATAGAAAAGTAAAGTCCTATACTTAGAATATAAGAACATAAGAACATAAGATGAGCCATTCTGAATCAGGTCAAAACCCATTGAGTCCAGCATTCTGTGTCACACAGTGGCCCACCAATTGTACATGGGGATCTTGAGCAGAAAGAGAAGGCAAAAACCTCCCTTTCCTCTGACCCCCAACAAATGGTACTCAAGGGAATCCTGCCTGCCTCAACCAACATAGAGGCGACACATATACATCTGTTTCAATAACCACTGATACACTTGGCATCCATGAATCTGTCTAATCCTGCCTTGAAGCTATCAAGGCTGACAGCTGTCACGATCTCTTCTGGAAGTGAATTCCATAAACCAATGACCCTCTGGGAAAAGAAATATTTCCCTTTATTTGTCCTTGCTTTCTTACCTATGACCCTTAGGGAGTGCTTCCTTGTCCTAGTATTGTGGGATAGAGAAAAGAATTTTTCTATCCACCTTTTCTACCCCATGCATGATTTTATACACTTTGATCAAGTCACCCTTAAACGCCGTCTTTCAAAGCTGAAGAGACCAAGGTGTTGCAACCTGGTTTCATAAGGGAGGTGCTCCATTTCCTTTACTTAAAAAAGAAAAACAAAAAGTACACATATAAACTATTTATTTATTTATTTATTTGTTTGTTTGTTTGTTTGTTTATTTATTTATTTATTCATTCATTCATTCATTTATTTGCTTGCTTGCTTGCTTGTTTGTTTGTTTATTTAATTAATTAATTTGTCAAACAAGTATAGTATTATAGTACATATTAACTTAACATAACATAAGTAGAACGTAGTAATAGAAAGGATAATAAGAGAGTAGGACAGGGACATTAGGCACATAAGTGCACTTATGCGCTTATTCACTTATGGTGAAACCAGGCTTAATAGCAGAAACTGTGAAAGGGATCTTGGAGTCTTAGTGGACAACCAGCTAAATATGAACCTAAACTATATGAAGATTGTTCTAAGCTGCCCTGAGTCCCTCGGGATTGGGCGGCATAAAAAATCAAATTAAATAAATAAATAAGAATGATTGCAGGAACTGGGCATGGCTAATCTAGTGAAGAGTAGGACCAAGCGAGATATGGTAGCAGTCTTCCAATATTTGATAGGATATCATAAAGAGGAGGGATCAAACTATTTTCCAAAGCACTTGAAGGTCAGACAAAGAATAATGGATGGAAATTGAATAAGGAGAGATTTAACCTAGAAAGAAGGATACATTTTCTAACAGTGAGAACAATAAACTAACTTCGGAACTTGTGGGAGCTTTATCACTTGAGACGTTCAAGAACAGATCGGACTACCGTTTGTTAGAAATGGTGTAGGTTCAATGTCTATAGTCCAGAACATAAATATTTGGGTACTTATTTTGTACATTAGGTTGCATGAGTCCAGCTTAATATGCTGATATGTGACTTTTGTATGTATATATATAAAGAGAGAGAGAGAGAGAGAGAGAGAGAGAGAGAGAGAGAGAGAGAGAGAGAGAGAGAGAGAGAGAAGCACTCTTATGACTTTTAGGCTTGCAGTCAAACAACAGCCATATTACTAAGTACTGTTTTAAATAATATGCAGGTTGTATTACACAAATGGCTATTTTATATGTGAAATTATGACTGATATATTTCTGTACCTGTATTGGTTCTCACTGTCAGGAAGTTCCTCTTTAGTTTTCACTCCTCCACTCGAAACAGAATACCCTACGAAAATAGACTAACTATCCTGGGTCTAGAAAGCTTAGAACTGCGGTGCCTAAAACATGATTTAAGTATTGCCCACAAGATCATATGCTGCAACGTTCTACCGGTCAATGACTACTTCAGCTTCAACCGCAATAACACAAGAGCACTCAACAGATTCAAACTTAATATTAATCGCTCCAAACTTGACTGTAAAAAATATGACTTTAACAATCGAGTTGTCGAAGCGTGGAACTCATTACCGGACTCAATAGTGTCAACTGCCAACCCCCAACATTTCTCCCTTAGACTCTCCACGATTGACCTCTCCAGCTTCCTAAGAGGCCAGTAAGGGGCGTATATAAGTGCACTGATGTGCCTATCGTCCCCTGTCCAATTGTCTTCCCTTATCTTAAATATCATACATATTCTCTCCTTATCTATCTATCTATCTATCTATCTATCTATCTATCTATCTATCTATCTATCTATATCATTTATATTCTCTCCTTATCTCTTATATCATATATATCCTCTCCCTCCCATTCACTTCTCTTCTTTTTTACTTTCTATCTTCATATATATTACTTAATGTCTATTCTCTTCCATATGTATTGTATATTGGACAAAGAATAAATAAAATAAATTAAAATAAATAAAAATAGTTTTAGGTTGGTTCTCTCTTTGTTCAGTTTCCATCCATGGCTTCTTGTTTTGCTTTCCTCTTTTTTTGAAAATACATTACCTCCCCCGCTCACCTGCTTCTTTGTGGAAGTCCCTTAAAAGCCTGTTGTCTATCACACTCTTGACCAAAGCATATAAGCCATTTCCTCCTTTCAGTGATCCATGAAAGTACATCTATACTATGTAGATAATAAAGTTTAAAAAATGTGAACAACATTTTTTGCAGAACTATAGATATGTTGAGCATGGGTCTTACAAGAAATAGCTGGGAGGGGAGGGGCCAGGTGAGGCACCCCTTGATGTGAGTGACATTGAATTGGCCATGTCCACTGATGACCTGAACACTAAACCTCACCCGTCAAGTCACATGACTACAAAGCCATGCCCACTGTCACATGACCATCAAACCACTCCCATAAAATAAGCCACACTCACAGAACCCATAGTAAATGTTAAATCTCTTGTAGAATGAAGTGTGAGGCCTGAATAACTGAGAACTCACTTTATTTCAGCAGGAGAGATAGCATGCTAATAGTGACTAGAACACACATGAATGAATACTGGCCACACTATTTATACCTTGCTGTCAGGCATGGTCAACCCATCCACGTTCCTGGATTTGCCTGCCAAGGAATAGATAAGCAATTAGCGATGCCCGGCAGTTGCTGGAACATAATAGTAAAACATTTTAGAACCCACCCCTGGTATGCACGTTCTATCATGAATGCACCCTTTTGGCACCCAAGCCAAAAAAGGTTCACCATCACTGAAGTAGGATCTCCTGCTTGGGTGGGGGCTTGGATTACATGACCTATAAGTTCCTTTCTGTTGTGGTTGGCTCTGGCCTAGCTCCTGCCCCAAGGAATGTGGAGGTGGATGCAGGGGAAACATCAACATGTCATAGGCCTGTTTTATTGCCAACAGAGTCAGGTAGTGCAGTTTCCTCGGACAAAGAAGGTGGTGGGGGTGACTTGGAAGAGGGAGGCTTGGCACACAGCCCAGGAAGCCAATCTCCATTAGCTTCGGTCGATTCAGATGAGGAAGTGTTAGACCCACACATGCGCAGAATTATGCATCGAAGAGACAATTGAAGAAATATTACAGGAGATAAGAGAGGCCACCTGTGTTTGGGTGGGGCTCCACTAATTAGAGCTGCTGATATAAATAGCAGCATGCTGGCTTGGCCATTGTGGAAGATTATCTGATCATTGTTCTTCAGAACCGTGCCTTGCTGTTTCCGGACTTTGTTGATTTTTCATGACTTTGAAACCAAAACAGAGCAAAGTGTGTGTGTTTCACTTCGTGGAAGAAGGAGGGCTGTGACATTCCTTCACAGCTGCTAGCTAAGTACTTAAGAACTGGTTAAGGGGATTGTACAGACTACCAGGTTGTTTTGGGACAAGTGCTCTTTGCAATACAAAAAGGATGCTTTGTTTCTTTTGAATTTTTGTGATAAAGAACATTGTTTTTGAACTTTCAAGTGTGTCTGTGTGTCTGAAATTTGTACCCTTGAATTTTCGGGAGACTCATACCACAGAGCCCGGCAGAACACTTTCCAACTCTATTAATGTGTAATCTGAAATGTGAGAGAGAAAAAAGGAAGTGTGACATAGGATACCATAAAAATCTTAAAGAATATTTTCTTAATTTGGTGCCCTCAAGCCTTGTTAATTCCACAATTCTGTCAGACACCCATGGCTTAGTAGATTCTAAATTGTAATCCAAATTTGTTTGGAGGACATGCAGGTTGAGGAAATTTGTTTTAGAGTAATAACGAGCTTAGATGATGAAGAGAAGAAAAAGGATTAGAACACAAAATGGAAGAATGGTACAGTTCTGTACAATTGTTAGTATCAAAGGGTATGCTTAAAAGAAATCTTAATGTACTCATTTCTATTGTTGCCAAGTAGCATTTAAAGACAAAAAGCCATTAAATTTAACAAAGACTTTATACACCCGTTTTTAGATATAGTATTTTCTATAACGAGCATTTTTAACGCATCCAGCTAAGTACTTGATTTGTCTGATGCGAGTGTTGGATTAGGGATGCTTTTTCAGAATAATTTTGTAGATTTGTGGGAGAGATGAAAAAAAAAATCCCCGAGAAGGCTGTATTTTGAATAGAAAGAGTACCAAAAAGACTATATTATGAAATAAATAAGAGTTGGGATATTAGAGATGGAGAAAATGGAGTAAATAAAATTTGCTTTTGCATCCTGCACATTGTTCTTGAGAGGTTAATGCAGTGCCCATTGAAATAGGAAAGGCTATGTTTATCATTGGTGAGGTTTGTGAAATGTTTATGAATTTATGAAAGTTGATGTGGAATAGAAGAAGTGCAAGAACAAAACTTTGTATAGCCTTTGACATCCAAAGTGGTAAAAGAGGAAGTAAAGAAGAGGATGTGAAATAGAACTCAGAACTGCATTAGAAATCCTCAGTTCAGAATTACACTCTTCTTTTAAAAAGAGCGCAATTCTCTTTCTATCTATCCATCCATCCATCCATCCATTTATCAACTACCTACCTACCTACCTACCTACCTACTTTGACCTAATCTATCAATGTTCTTTCTACATTCTTAAAATATTTCCTTACTAACCAAGGAACTTTCTTTAAGCAAGGTTCTGCTGTCCTAAAATTGCAGTTATAAACCATGACTATGGGACGAAATGTTTCCCTCCCAGCCCTCTTTTTTATTTCATTTGTCAGCATTATGCAAAACCAGTTTCACAATTGTGTCTTTGAGCTGTGGTTAGCTTTAAAGCTCCGATGAAAGAGCAGGAGAGAAATTGTTCTACAGCAGCGCATGAGCTGGCATAGAATAGCAGCAGTCATTATGATCTGTCAGCCAAGTACATATTTAGGAGCTCTTTTATAACCACTGATAATAGACTTACTAGAACAAAACAGCTTCCTTGGAATTGATGGAATTCATTGTGAAACTGCTTGCATTATAGGCTTTGCAACTCTTTAAAGAAGCCAATGACACCCTTAATAGAACATAATAGCACAGCTACTGAGCAGCTTATAGCTTTACAAAGTAAACATGCATTTATGGAGCAAATTGTTTAAGCACATATTTTCATATTTCTGGAAATAAGAAAAAATACTGCAATTAGCAAGTTTGGGACATCTGCTTCCTCTGAACAGGTTGGTAGATTCTAGGTGTGTTCTCTGCTGTCCAGTTTTTTTCAGTTCAGTGTCCTCCACCTCAGGGGAAATTATACAGTTGGAACTGTCAGCTGGTCCTACTAATAACTTCTATACAAAACAATGGGATTTTTCTTTATTCTCTCCATCCTCTGTTACTTTAAGCATTCTTCTTTGATGTATTAGATGTTTATCAATTTGTTTATGCAATGTGTTAGCCATCCACTTTCCAAATATATACATATATTTCTGAGCAGTTAACAGATGCAAAGTAAAACAGAATTAAAGGAGGGGAGAATACACTAAAACCAAGAGAAACCAATTTTCTAGCTATCGACAATACCAAGAATAACAGTACTAATAGCAACAATTATGTCCTGCGGGGAAATGATACCCCATCAGTTACTAAGGGAGAAAATTAGGCTTTACTGGCTTTCTTGAATGTTAACTGGGTTGGTATTGACCTGATGTCAGATGGAGCACTGTTCCAAAGGAGATGATAATCTATCGTAAAGGCATGGCCACAATCCCTCAGGGATAGGGGTACCTTTCCCAATTGATTTTACTGGATGGTTGAAAACTGCTGGGTGAAGATGGTTTCATAAATTTCAAGTTCCCGAACTATAAAACGGTCTTAACTATTTAAACAGCTGCATTCTGGATTAGTCGGTGCTTCTGTGTGGTCTATAGAGGATGTTCTATTTATGAGGGTCACCCAGAAAGTAATGCACCACATTTTTTTCTTCAACAATTACTTATTGAACACACACAAGAAAGAATGCTTTTTCTTCTACACTCCCTATTTTTCCACATAATCTCTGTCCTGTTCTATGGTCTTCTTCCAGCAAGACATTAGGGCATGTATGCCCTGTTGGTATCACTCCTTGTTCTGTCATGAAGCCATTTCTGCACTGTGCCAATCACCTCTTCGTCATCTTCAAAGTGTCTTCCACAACTAACTGTACTTCAGTCAACTGCAAATTCTCCATAAACTGTACACAAATGTTTGTGAATGTTCCCAACAGTTTCTTTCTCTGCAGTGAGAAATTCAATGATGACACACTGCTTGTAACGCACATTACTTACAGACACCATTTCAAAGTACTGTTGCAGATATGCTATCTGTCTGAATAAACACAAAATTTATACACGCACTCCTGACAATTCAAATAATGTATATCTAAAGTTTTGCATTCGTACTATTACTGTAGGCTGAGAAAAAAAAATATGATGCATTGTTTTCTGGGCGACCCTCATACAAGTGGCATGGTATAGTCAAGAGATGACCAAGACATGAGTGATTGTGAACAGGTTTTGCTGATCCAAGAATGGTTAGAATAGGATAGAATAGAACAGAACAGAACAGAACAGAACAAAACAGAACAGAACAGAACAGAACAGTTGGAAGGAACCTTGGAGGTCTTCTAATCTAAATCAGGCAGGAAACCCTATATCAGTGATGGCGAACCTATGACACAGGTGCCACTAGTGGCACAAGGAGCCATATCTGCTGGCACGTAAGCCTTTGCCAATCTCAGCTCCAATGTGCATGTGTGTGTTGGCACAAGGGCTCTGAGAGGGCATTTTTTGGCTTCCAGAGAGCATCCTGGGAGATGGGGAGGACGTTTTTACCTTTCTCTGGCTCCAGGGAAGCTTTTGAAGCCTGGGGAGGGTGAAACACGAGTCTACCGGGCCCACCAGAAGTTGGGAAATGGTTAGTTTCCAGTCTCCAGAGGACCTTGTGGGGAAGAAGCTGTTTTTGCCCTCCCTAGATGTTGAATTATGGATGTGGGCACTCACCCATGTGTGATAGCATGCACATACAGTCTTTTGACACCCAAAGGAAAAAAGGTTCGCCATCACTGCTCTATACCAATTTAGACAAATGATTGTCCAATCTCTTCTTAAAAACTTCCAGTGTTGGAAATTCATAACTTCTGGACGTAAGTTGTTTCACTGGTTAATTGTTCTGTCAGGTTTTTCTCTCAGGGACTTTGGAGAATTGTTTGACTCTCTCTTCTTTGTGGGAACACTGAGATATTGGGATATCATTATCATGTCGCCCTGAGTCCTTCTTTTCATTAAACTAAGCATAACCAATTCCAGCAACCATTCTTTGCATGTTTTAGCCACCAGTCTCCTAATCATCTTTATTGCTTTTCTCTGCATCATTTCAGCATCTCAACATCTGAGTCTTAACATCTGTTTTACATAGTAGTGACCAAAACTGGATGTAATATTCCAACTGTGGTCCTACAAGAGCATTATAAAATAGTATTTAACACTTCCTGTGATCTCGTTAATGCAGGCTAGGACTGGGTTAGGTTTTCTGACAGCTACAGCACACTGCTGGCTCATATTAAAGTGATTGTTCATTTAAATATCTCTTAAGAATCTCTCTCACAGTTACTACTATCAATTGAGGTACCTGGTCAGGAAAGTATCATCCTCAAAATAGTCCTCCTGAGCACATGAGTAGATGTCCTCTTGGAGCAGTGATGGGGTGGAGTATTGCAATGTAGGTTGACTCAGGTGGTGGATATCTGCTTCAATCCCATGTTTAATGGCTTGACTAATTACCTTTTGCATATTTGGATTGGGGGAGACCTCCCTGAGTCCCACCACCATCGGTGTCAATGTGGTTGTGAGCGGCGACCTACCAACTGATGGGTGGAGCCATGGTGGTAGTCTGCTCCTTTAATCCCCAGGGGTCCACTTCTCTAATGTGGACCCATGCAATAGGACAATTAGGACAGTAGGACAGGGATGGTAGGCACAATAGTGTGCTTACACACATCCTTTTTTTTTTGCTTGAAGATATTTCGTTTCTCATCCAAGAAGCTTCTTCAATTCTGACTGAAGGGTGGATAATGGAAGGGTTGGAATGGGCAATCATCTCTCCCCATTCTTCTGATGGGAGAGATATGCATATAATCCTAGAGCAGAATTTCTCAGCTTTGGCAACTTGATGATGTGTGGACTTCAGTTTCCAGAATTCCCATCTTAAAATAATACAGTGCAATAACCCATATTAAGTTTCATATGAACTAGTAATAATAACAAAATGTCATGGTCCAAAATAGCTCAAAATTAGGAGCTATTTTCATTTTCAGAGTAAATAAATGAGCATTTAAATACAGTTCATGTTTGATGAATAGATAAAAAGGAAGGCAATTGAAATTCCATCCCAAAAGAAAGATAATTGACAAGGGAAACAATAGTTTCTCTAACAAGTTAATAAAATGTGGAAGGACACTATAAATATATATTATGATTCTCTTGCAGCAATGTTTATGGGGCAGGAAAAAGTAAAATGGCAGCTGCATCTTTGGAATAAAAAAAATTACTCTTTAAATATGCAGATCATTCTGTAAATTTTGTAAATTAAATAATAGCTACAAAGCAAGAGATCTAGAGGCATTTTTTATTTGTCTCCTTTAGTGATGTCATCAACATAAAGTTATCTCTGTCTCCATATTCTTAAACCTAAAATTGAATATGCTGACTTGGCTAATATAGGATAAATGCTCCAGTTTAAATGGCTTTGTTCAAATTTTCTTTTTCTTATTAGTGCCTTAAATAATGACTTAAATTCAGATTTCTGCCCATTTTACTACTCTGGATGTATGCTGAACTGAACTTTTCCTTCCTCCTTATAAAGTTCTTTCATCGTTGCCCTTATTCTGTATCACTCTTCCTTCCATTTTTACAATGGCATGGACCATTTTTTGTTGTTGTTGACATTGATTGATTTTTTGTAAAACTCAGATTTCATGCTGGCCTCCTGTCTCCTGACCTTTCTTGACCTGTACTACTTTTGACTTGTCTTTTTTTCTTTGGCTACCGTTGTCTACCTTCCTCACTAACTCACCCTGCCCCTGGCCAGTTTCTCCAAAGCAGTTAACTGTCTTCTTAGAACATTTAAACACTGACCTCACAACTTGCTGTCCCCAATAAGGTGATCACTCTTTCCCTTCTTTTCTTTCTTGATAGCTCTGGTGCAAACACAGCTGCACTTGTGGGGAACTAATAAGTTTAACCATCTGTCATTTACAATATAGAAAAGCAATTGATGGGTGAGGATAATTTAAAGATATTGATCTTTAGCAAGGCTCGTGAATCTGCAATATTCCAATATTGCCAAAATGAAATGGACCACATTTCTTATCACTGGACATACTAGATGAGTCTTCTCAAAGCAAGACCTTCTCAGGAAGTGAAGGAGGCAATTATTCTGGTCCTGCATCTGGAGCATGATACATCCAAAGCATGGTCCAGTATTTAAATATAGCAGTTGGTAAGATATTAATCCAATAAATGTTCTCTAGAAGCTCACCCAACATTCAGGGAATGACAGTGGAGAGTAAAGGAGTTGGCTTCAGTAGGTAAGTTGCTTTTACTGTAGTTATAAACCATAATAATGGAGCTGAAGAAGCTTCTTGGATGAGAAGCGAAACATCTTCAAAGAAAAGCCAGAAAGTCCAGTTGTTTTTTGAAAAAGCATCCATTGACCTGCATGGCTGAGAATCTCCCTAGACATTTAGCTATGTATAATAATGGAGATTCCTCAATACATTATCTAACAATCTGAACTGCTATGTATAAAACTGTCTTGCAGCTCTTCCACCTTTCTGGAATAAGAGAATTAAGGAATTCTGCAGAGGGGTTGAAAGTGGTCTTCTCTGAACTCAAGTTCTTTCTCTGACCTTGACAATTTTAGCATTAATTCTTCATTAATGGCATTTCTTTTTTTTAAATGCTAAGAAATGTTGGGTTCCTATTGTGAAATGTAGCATTAAATTCTTTTTTTTTTTTAAGGCAGATTAATGTTCTTCCTACAAGACTCTTGAGTCTTAGAAAGGCTTTGGTTGGGAGCTGTAGTTCGGCACTATCTATAAGACAAGAAATTTCCCTTTCATGCTGTTCTGTCTGGGTTCCCCCAGACCTCAACACCAACTGAAAAAAACAGCCAGACACTCTGGTAAAAGCCAAAAGTATTTTATAGCTGGAAAAAATAAACACAGAGGAAAACCTGTTCTTCCCAACAGACAGGCTATAATACGTTACAGCAGAGTCCTGATGTCCAGACAATACAGCAAGCTTCTTGCTGGCACCCCCCCCCCCCCAAGGTTTCAATAGTCAAAGGCACAAACCAGGATTCCAAGACGCCAAAGTTCACAGCCAGGTCCCAAGACTCTCAAAGATAAAACTCCACAAGCCAGGAAGGGTGGGTCTGCCTTTTAGCCTTTCCAAAGAGCACCACACCCAAACCCAGCTGTTGCCTCTTTAATGCTGAAAGTACTTAGCCAATTGATTCCTTCTCTGAGTAGCTCTTCTCTGTCGCAGATCAATTATGGCTTGTGCATTTTCCTCTAAGGAATCCAGGCTGCTTGCTGGGGAGAGCTCCCTCTGGTGGAACTCTGGCTGTCCTCCCTCTTCTTCAGCCTGGGATTCCTCCTCCTCGTCTGCCTGCACCTCCTGTTCCTCAGCCTCTCCCTCTGAGCTGGAAACCGACAGAAGATCAGCCGTTCCCTGAGGGGCCTCAGACGGAACCACAACACATGCTCTACAAGAATTTCCAGGAATAGAAAACAGAGTTCCTCAATTCTAACAAGTTCTACAGCTTCAAACAACTTGTCCATATTGAAATAAATTCAGGACAGACTCTGGACCAATACTTATGTAATGGGAGGATCTTGACAAAGCAATAAGACTTTCCTAATTTTGGAGAATTTTTCTTGTTTATATAGTCTTTAGGGCAGAGTTTCTAAATCTTGGCAGCTTAAGGTTGTATGGACCTCAACTTCTGGAATTAACCAGCCTTGGATAAGGAAGTTGAAAAACATTGTTTTAAGCCATCTTGGGAGGAGTTATAGATTAACAAGAAGGCACAAAAATTATTAATTAAATTAAAACCAGTAACCTGCCTTTTGAAATAATTCTTACTTGTGGTAAATAAACATTCTAATTTAAGAACAGAAAAAGAACTCCTTTTGAAAAGAAGATGAATGCTGAATGCTGTACAATTTTATGTGGCAGAGCCACATATAAAGGTAATTATTGTAATAAAGTAAAACAGAAAAATAATTAAAGTGTTGCATGTGCCTAATGAAAAAGGGTCACAGCGGCAGTGATTTTAACACTTATTTATTTATTTATTTATTTATTTATTTATTCATTCATTCATTCATTCATTCATTCATTCATTCATTCGGTTTTTATGCCGCCCTTCTCCTTAGACTCAGGGCGGCTTACAACATGTTAGCAATAGCGCTTTTTAACAGAGCAAGGCTACTGCCCCCACAATCCGGGTCCTCATTTTACCCACCTCGGAAGGATGGAAGGTTGAGTCAACCTTGAGCCGGTGATGAGATTTGAACCGCTGACCTTCAGATCTACAAGTTAGCTTCAGTGGCCTGCAGTACAGCACTCTACCTGCTGCGCCACTCCAGGACCATTCAAGGAAAGAGGAAAGGGAACATCTTAGAATCACAGTTTCTTTTTTCTTTTTTAAAAATAGTTTATTGAATTTCAAATATTAAAAAGGGAGAGGGAAGGGAGGAGCCCATGGGGTCAAAGGGATAGGAAAACATGAACATATGATTACATGTTAGTGCAACAAGCCTTAAACTATACAAAAAGTTGTCTATATCGTTAAATAATTATCTTGCAATCAGGGTTACATTTCATAACAAAAATATAAAGTGTATATACATAGTACCTAATAGTAGATAAATGAAATGCCTTTATAAGGAACAAGGGAAAGGGGGAAGAATTAAAGGATAGAAAAAGAGGTAGAGAGGAGATATAAATAGAGGGAGGTTGGGGAAATGAGAGGGATGGGGGAATCTGCAAAATCACAGACATTTTCAGGATATGTGACAAAGTAATATAATACAGTAGTAGGTGTATATGATAAGAGAATATAGAAATTAAGTATAGAATTAAGTCAGTAGTGGGTACTTATATTGAGATAGTGTAGTTTAGTTATTGTTTTGAGTTAGTTTAAAGGTAGGTAAAAATATGTTACAAAAAGTTGTCTTCAAGGTCAGATTAATTATTGTCGGTATTTGGAATTCTTATGTTAGTACTTAGTATTTTAGAAACATAGAAACATAGAAGATTGACGGCAGAAAAAGACCTCATGGTCAATCTAGTTTGCCCTTATACTATTTCCTGTATTTTATCTTAGGATGGATACATGTTTATCCCAGGCATGTTTAAATTCAGTTACTGTGGATTTACCAACCATGTCTGCTGGAAGTTTGCTCCAAGGATCTACTACTCTTTCAGTAAAATAATATTTTCTCATGTTGCTTTTGATCTTTCCCCCAACTAACTTCAGATTGTTTCCTTGTGTTCACTTTCCTATTAAAAACACTTCCCTCCTGAACCTTGTTTAACCCTTTAACATATTTAAATGTTTCGATCATGTCCCCCCTTTTCCTTCTGTCCTTCAGACTATACAGATTGAGTTCATTAAGTCTTTCCTGATACGTTTTATGCTTAAGACCTTCCACCATTCTTGTAGCCTTTGGACCCATTCAATTTTGTCAATATCTTTTTGTAGGTGAGGTCTCCAGAATGTGGTCTCACCAGCACTCTATATAGCGGGATCACAATCTCCCTCTTCCTGCTTGTCATACCTCTAGCTATGCAGCCAAGCATCCTACTTGCTTTTCCTACTGCCTGACCACACATTTTGAGACTATCGGAAATCTCTACCCCTAAATCCTTTATTTAGAGCTGTCGAAGATGTGGTGAGTTTTGTCCTCATGGTTGATTTCAGAGCAATACATTCTAAATCATGATTTTATTTTTTCCTGTTGGTAAATTTATTCCTTTCAAAGACAAAGAGGAGGCCACAGAAGAACTATATGATGAAATGTCCCTGAGTCAAAGTTTGACACACCAATAATTTCAAATGATAAAAAATGAAATAACCATAGTCTGGATTTGCCAAGCTGTCTTATTCCTCCAGTTTTTCACTGCTTGACTACATTTCATTTGTTTTAACTGTCTTCATATTGTCACTCGACAACAGTGTTAAACATTACTTCAGTCTGCCTCAAAAATATTCATGCTTTTTTTAGCATCAGATTTCCCCCACTTCTGGTTTTTTTATAGCTTCAGGAACATCTATTCACTGAAAATAAGTTTGCATTACACTCTGTGGATAATTTTTAAAAGTTTTCATTTGTTTGGGCAGTGATCTTTGGACTGCATTATATTATTTTAGCATTTTTCCTATATGTCTCTCCTGAGTATATATTTTCTACACTTTAGAATTTAAAATCAATCTATTTTGGGTTGTACTTGATTCCAGTAGATGTTGCAAAATTTGTCTTCTAGTGTTCTTAGCAGAAATCTAGAAGTGTTTTCCTTTTATTAAAAATATATACATTAACCATTTTCTTATCTTAAATCTAACATGGGTAGACATTGACAAGAGCTGTTGTCCCTACTTCAGCTGAATATCTTTATTACTTGTTGTGCCTGTGTTTATGTTAGTTTATATTAGATAATGTGAGCCTTCTCCATTTCTTTGTTCTCCTATATTATTTGCTGTCTAACTGAGAATTTCATCTGCTTTTTACATATATAGAAACATAGAAACATAGAAGACTGCCGGCAGAAAAAGACCACATGGCCCATCTAGTCTGCCCTTATACTATTTCCTGTATTTTATCTTACAATGGATATATGTTTATCCCAGGCATGTTTAAATTCAGTTACTGTGGATTTACCAACCACGTCTGCTGGAAGTTTGTTCCAAGGATCTACTACTCTTTCAGTAAAATAATATTTTCTCACGTTGCTTTTGATTTCCCCCCCCCACTAACTTCAGATTGTGTCCCCTTGTTCTTGTGTTCACTTTCCTATTAAAAACACTTCCCCCTCCTGAACCTTATTTAACCCTTTGACATATTTAAATGTTTTGATCATGCCCCCCTTTTCCTTCTGTCCTCTAGGCTATACAGATTGAGTTCATTAAGTCTTTCCTGATACGTTTTATGCTACACCATTCTTGTAGCACATCTTTGGACATTTGTCCTTCTATAGGTAGTTGTCAACTTACAAAGTTCATTTAACGACTGTTCAAGACTAACAACAGCACTGAAAAAAAGTGACTTATAACTGGTCATCATCTTTGCAGCTGTCTTAGCATCCCTGCTGTCATGTGATTAAATTTTGAGTCCGTGGCAACTGGCATGTATTCAGGATGTTTACAGTGTCCCAGGATCATTGTGACCTTCCTAATCACCTTCTGACGAGGTGAAGTCAAGTGAAGTTAATGGGAGAAACCGGATTCTCTTAATTTTAACTATATGATTAACTTAAAAAGTTCATAAAATTAAATGTGACTCACTTAATAACTACCTTTCCTACCTATGGAAATTTTAGTTTCAACAACAACAAGAACAAGAGTTGGAAGGGACCTTGAAGGTCTTCCAGCCCAAACCCCCGCTTAGGCAGTGTTCTGTCTGGGTTCCCCCAGACGTCAACACCAACTAAAAAGAGTAGCCAGACACGCTGGTAAAAAGCAAAGTCATTTTATATCTTTGAAAACAAACACAGATAACAAAAACTGTTCTTACAAACTGGAATGCTATGAAGCTTCACAGAAGAGTCACGACGGCCAGACAATACAACAGGCTTCTTGCTGGCACACACACCACTGTAGATAATAAAACCCACGCCTCCCCCAAGTTTTCAGCCTTCGAGGCCACAAGCCAGAATCAGAGATGCCAAGGATCGAAGCAAGGTCACAGGACTCCCAAAAGATAACTCTCCACAATACAGGAAGGGCGGGCCTGCCTTTTCAACCTTTCTGAGGAGAACCACACCCAAACCCAGCTGTTGCCTATTAGGGATGGAAATACCTGGCTAATTGTCCCCTTCTTTGTGCTGCCCTTCTCTGCCTCATATCTATGATGGCTTGTGCGTTCTCATCTAATGACTCCAGGCTACTCGCTGGGGAGAGCTCCCCCCTGGGGGTCTCAGGCTGTTCTCCCTCCTCCTCGTCCTGACATTCCTCTTCCCCGTCTGCCTGGTCCTCCTCCTCCTCCTGTTCCTCGTCCTCCCCCTCTGAGCATGGAGCCGGCAGAGTTCCAGCCGTTCCCTGAGGAGCCTCAGACTGAATCACAACAGGCAGGAAACCCTATACTACCTCAGACAAATGGTTATCCAACATCTTCTTATAAACTTCCCATGTTGGAGCATTCACAACTTCTGGAAGCAAGCTGTTCCACTGATTAATTGTTCTGTCAGGAAATTTCTCCTTAGCTCTAAGTTGCTTCACTCCTTGTTTAATTTCTACTCATTTTTTCTTGTTTTGCCCTCAGGTACTTTGAACTCCATCTTCTTTAGGGCAACCCCTGAGATATTGGAACACTTGTGTTCATAATCTGAGAACCACCTGTACCTTACTTACTTTGGCACAGTTTTTCTTCTTCACAACTGTATAATTCTGCCAAAGTCTAAATGATTTTGAAAGTGAAGAGGGAAATCACGTGTCAATTCATTTCTTGCTCCTTAAAGAAACTCCTGTAATTTATATTTGCATTATTATTTCTGTTGTTTAGCCATTATCATGATATGTTTTACCTACTTGTCAGAAATCTCTCTCTCCTCCCTTCATGTGAGAGTTATATGAATTAATTTCTGGTATAAATTTAACAAGACAGTTTTTTGTAAAAGCGAAATTAAGCTCAATAACAGTTCTCCCCCAGCTGAAAAAGGGAAGCAAGTTAACGAGGTTTATTTTGGATTTATTATAATTCACACAGAGAGAAGTAAATCCCAGTATTTCTACTTTACGGATCCAGACTGAGAGTTGGAAGAACGTACTGAAAACATAATTTTGAGTTTCCAAGTGGAAATAATAGATTTAATTCTTTTTCAGGAAATTAAATCCAGCATTAAAAAAGAATAACTAAGCAGTGAAAAATCTTGCATATCTTTGTAGATTGTTCTTAAATTTTCAAATGATTTATAGATTGTTAGATCCTTTTTTTTTTCAAGAGGCAATTGGACTTTCTTGTTTTTCTTTGAAGATGTTTCACTTCTCAAACAAGAAGCTTCTTCGGCTCTGAATGGATGGTGGGGAATGGAAGGATTTAAAATTCTTACAGACAAGCTAATCATTTGCATTTTTTGGAGAATTGTTGAGGCTGCTTGGAGGTTTATCTGTGTTCTCAGGTTGCCGTGAGTCATTAAGAAGTTGGAACTGTGCTTTCTGCAGGATGTTGACTCTAAAGATACAGGTTAACATTCCAGTGGTCTCAACAACTCTCTAAAAGAATGCAAATAACCAGAATTTATGTCTGCAAGGAACATAAATCCTTCCATTTCCTGCCATCCAGACAGAGCTGAAGAAACTTCTTGGATGAGAAGAGAAATGTCTTTTTAAAAAACAAACAAGCAAACACACACACATCAAAACCAAAAAGTCCAGTTGCTTCTTGAAACAAAAAGCACCTTTGGGACAACCACGACCTAGATGACTAAGAATCTCCATAGATTGTCAGGCTAGTTCTGCTTTTAGGGTTTTTGAGTTGCACAGAAAAGCCTTCTCCAACTCCTCCTAGTTGTGGACTTCAGTTCCTTAAATGCCCAAGCATCAAGGCTCTTTCTAAACATTTTGGAGATTGAAATTCATTCATCAGATAGAAGAAAACTGGCTTTCAACATTCCATCTACTGAAAGAGTAAGTTTTGTGGTGTGAGTGAAACAGTTTTTATAAGTGAACTCACAAAAAAAGAATGATGGCAGCAAATAAGAAAAAAAACCCAGCTGTCATTGTTATTAGTGGTATAACAATGATCATATGTTCAAGCATTTTTTAAAATTTCAAGAACTTTTAAACTTTTTGGAGATATACCAAAAGACCTTAAAGATCTATCTCTATCAGTAATGGGATCTTATGGTCAGGTATGCAGAACTGGTAGAAAAATTTTGGTTCCCCCCCCTTCTGGGTTCTGAGTATGTTTTTCCTATCTGAGATAGGCAACATCTGAGCGGCCAGGATATCCCTCAATAAGTGGTATAATATGCTTTCTTCTAATGTCAGTGTAAAAGGAGCATCTCAGGAACATGTGTCCCTCAGTCTCCACCTCTCCTGAGCCACAAGGGCAAAATCTTTCAGTGGTTGGAGTTCCCTTGTACTTGCTGTACAAAACAGCGGATGGAAGTGCACGACACCGTACAAGAGCAAATGCCTTTCGATGGCTTGCTGACTCTAGCTGTCCCAGGTATCTTGCAGGAGCCACAACATATCTAGTGGCATCTGGGGCCAGAAACAGCGGAGCTCTACCCAAGTCCTCCTGCCTCTTGATGTCCTCCACCCTTTGTCGCAAGGTCTGTCCTGCTAGATCATAGTTCATCTCGAGTATTAAATATGGGGAGAAGCCTAATTTGTGAAGATTGAACTCGATGGCCTTAATCCATGAGGAGGAAAATTCATCATGAAGGATTAACGGAGCAAGACCTTGCGGAAAAAAATTAAGCTTTAACCACATATTTAGGGACGCTATACAGATTCTTGCTTCAACTTTTATCAGTCCAGTCTCCAGGCGCAGAAGTGCGTTTGAGATGCAACGTGGCATCTGGAGAATTGCTCTAATAAATTTGGATTGAACTAATTCTAGTGGTGTAAAGTGTAAAGCTGAAGATGGTGGTCCAAGCAAGGGCCCGTAAAGAAGCTGAGCTAGCGACTTGGCCTTAAAAAGCTTGATAGCAGCAGGAACATAATAACCTCCCTTTGTGCGGAAAAAATTGAGAATGGCGCTCGCTGATCTTTGTCCCAAGGCATCTGCATATTCTCCATGTGCTTTCCTTGAGCTATTGGCCTGAAAGACCACCCCCAGGTATTTAAAGGTGGTTACCTGCTCTATTTTGTGCCCATCAAGATACAATGAGTACATTTTTGGCCTTTTTGCAAAGGCCATGATCTTTGTTTTTTCATAATTTATACTCAGGTTATTGTTATCACAGTACTGAAGAAGGGCTTGCAATGCTCTTTTAAGGCCTACTGGTGTCCTGGAGAGGATCACGGCGTCATCTGCATAGAGCAAAAGGGTGATGTTTCGATAACCTATATTGGGTGGTGGTGATTTGGTTTGTTCAACCATTTTGCCATATCATTTATATAAAAGTTGAAAAATAGGGGGGCCTGGATGCACCCCTGTTTAACCCCTCTTTCAGTTTTAACTGGCTTTGAGAGGGACCCTTGCATATTACACCTCAACTTGAGGGACGTCTTGGTATGTAGGGCATGTAGTAAATGAAGAAACCTTTGATCAATGGAGGCAGCTTCCAACTTCTCCCATAATTTTGTCCTAGTTACTGAATCAAAGGCTGCCTTAAGATCTATAAATCCTGCATATAGTGATACAGGGCTATTTGAGATGTATTTTTCTATAAGATGGCGGAGGACTAAGCACTGATCAATAGTGCCCCTTCCCTCTCTAAAGCCGGCTTGCTCTTCAGTGATCAGATTCTCAGAATCCAGCCACTCCTTTAGCTTGCCTTGTAGGTGTTTGGCGTAAAGTTTACTTAATATATTTAATAGACTTATTGGTCTATAATTGGCAGGGTCATCTCTTTTCCACCTCTCCAGTGGTTGCTTGGGGATGAGCAGTCCATGATTACGGCACAGGTGGCCAGATTCTGCGCAGCAGCAAGGGGGATACGTCATAAATATGTGCCTTCATAGCAAGATATGTACATCTCTTGTATAGTTACAATGGGTCAATCTTGGTTGCTCAGTGAAAAGTCCTGTTTCCTGGTCTTTTTCCTTTTAATTATTATTAATATTATATTGATGGTCTTTGACCGTCAATAAAATTTTATTATTATTTTTCCTATCGCAGTAAATGAAGTTGAATGTGTATAATTTAAGAAGAGCTGTGCATGTGTGTGTGTACATAAACTTTATATAGTAGGTAATGTATATTTTTATGTAACTGCGTGTAAAATATATGTACACATATGGCATATATACATAGAAGTAAATAGTATATTTTGGATATTCAGTAATAGTAAGAGAAATTGTATCTCTTTGAGGCAAGGAGAGGCCATGCGACCTAACCCTAACCCAAACCCTTGACATGATTTGGCCACCTTTAAGCCAGTCACATGAACTTTAAGCCACCTCCCAGTTGCATGATCATGAAGCCACTCCCACCTGGTCATATGGCCAGCAAGCTACACCCACAAAATAAGCCACACCCACAGTGTCTTAGTAAAATGTTTTGCAGCCCTTCACTGATTTCTATGGTAACTAAGCTTAAATAAACTTATAGTAATGAGGAGAAAATAAAATAATTCATCCACTTCTCAAGAAACAGAAAGAGCTGTCCATTATTTAAATTATACATACGATCTGCTAAATAGAGATATAAGACTTTGTTAATGATTGGAACATTAAAAATGTTAGTTATGTTCATCCCACAATTTTATCATTTATGGGTTGTTGAGTTTTAATTTATGCAGAAAACTTGCTGAAAACAGCAAAATAACATGTTCACCTAAGGAGTATTACCTCAATGGAAGATCAAGCAATTGAATTGAGATGTATGGAGGTCAGATAATGAAAGTTGATTACTATTTGATGTCCAGAACGAAATAATACTTTGTCCTCTTTGTATTGTGATTTTGAAAAATAATTGTAGCTATTATTCAAAAGTTTTATCCTATGTATATTTATCCAGAAATATGACTTATCAATATAAATATGACTTTATTGACTCTAGTTTGTTGGGTATACTGTCCATCTTTCATATTAACATCCAGATACAACTGCTGGCACTGTGTGGGCCTTTCCAAATGGGGGTTTTGTTTTTCATAACTTTGTGATAATGACAGATTGTCTTTTCTTTTTGGCAGCTGATCCAAAGACCTGAAAATCTGTGGTCTTGATAAGAGAAGAAACTATTGGCACATCTCTTTAGCTTCATCTGTCCAAATAATTCTTTATGCATTCTTTAGCAAATTATTTATGAAATTTCATTCAAAGCCAGAGAAGCAAAGATTAAATCGACAAAATTCTGTCAACTTCTCCCTTAATTTTCATTTGCAATTCCTCAGTGAGATTTCCATTGCTACCTATGGGCTAGGTTACACAACCAAATGGTTGTCTTAGTAATGGTATACTTTATTGAAGTTGTATATGTGTCTCCTTTTTGTATCTAAAACTCTCTCTTGTTTTGAGTATATTTATTTTAGGAGAGAGGAATTGACTTCCCAAGCAATTTTCTGCTATGACTGATATAGACTGCATTTAGAAAAACAATTCCCACTCAGTTTTACAATGAGGAAGGAGCATGTGACCTTTTCATGTGCACCAATATCACAAGCTTGAACAAGAACTCTTGGGAAATTTTATGATAGCTCACTGAGAAAATTCACAGTTGCCTGAGCTAATTCCAAGCAGTGTTCAATCATTACTGTTTTTTTAGTCCTCAAAATACTTCTGTGTTCAGCTTGTGCAGTGTCTCGTAGATTTATGCAAGGAGATAAAATTGTAAGAAAGGATGTGTATTGTTCCTTTTTAGAAGTGCACTCCATTTATTCATTGCAATAGAATTTTTAAGCCTTTGAATTAAGAAATGTTTAAATAAGGAGAATATAACAGTGGACAAATGTTCCAATTACTGAGCTTTTTTAAAAAACACCCAAATCACCTTTGCTCATTATGATATTATTTGAAGATTATGGCATAGTTTGGAACAATGAATGGTGCTGAGTTCTAGTGAAGAGAATAGTACTAGCCACCTTTCCAAAACCATTCAGAGAAACAGCTTCTATAAAATGGCAATTATTGTTCCCACAGATAAAGCACTCAGTTCTATTGTCTTTCTTAAAAGTCAGATACTATTCAGACCCATGTTTTTAATTCCTGCAGATTAGAACAAGGACATATTCTCTTCCCATCAAAAACTTAATACAGTATTCTACTTGGCCTTATATTCTATTAAAAAGGCCACTTAATTTTGATTGTCTTTAAACTGTCATGCCCAAAATATATTGCTTGATACATCAAGAAAAGTTTGTGGCAGGAATTTCCTTAAAAAATGAAATAGCTTTATCCTTGAGTTGCAGTAGAGGAAAAGCAGGTGACTATTCTCAGTTATAAGGACGTGGCACCATAATTTAATGCAGATAATTTAGCTCCAGTACTAAAATGATTCTGTTCCTTAAATCAGATAATAATCCTACCCTCATTGTTTTCCTTGGATGAGACCTAACTACTTGCAGGTCACAGATAATTATTGCAAAATAATTTTCAAGATGTGGTTACTGAAGGGGAGCAGGCTACCTTAAGTATTAGGAGAACAACCTCTTAAGCAGGAATAGGCTTTTAACATATGACTTTAGTATTTGAGAGCTAAAGTCAAGCAGATGCTTCAGTGAAAAAGTAATAGGAGGCAGCTTTTCCCACTAGCTTCTGTCTTCTGCAACTGTGCTATCTGGGCTAATGCGCAGGCCATATATTTTCATTAGAAAAGGAAATGCAATGGCTTTGTGATAGCAGAAAAAAATATCACTTGAGATGTTTCTGGAAAACTCCTGAAAATGAATAGTAGCAATTTGCAAAACTTTTCTTTTTCCCATGATAATACAGAACATCCTCCAGTTTTCTTATTGAAGAATATGTTCGTTAACTTTCCCCAAAAAAGAATGGAATTCTGTGCAAATAAAACAGAATAACTGAGTTGGAAGGAACCTTGGAGCTTTCTACTCCAGCCACATGCTCAATGCCTCACTATACCAGTGATGGCAAACCTATGGCACGGGTGCCACAGGTGGCACTTGGAGCCATATCTGAGGTTACACAAGGTATTGCTCTATGTGTGCACTAGTCAGCTGATTTTTTACTTTCTTTTTGGCCATTTTCATGGGAGGGCAGTGTGTGGGGGTTGTGTGCATGTGTGGCAGGCAGTGCAGGGGTTGGGTGCAATTGTGTGGGGAGGGCATTGCATTATGGGTGTGGCCACACGTGCATACACTTTTGTGTGCACACACACCCTTTTGACACCCAAGCCAAAAAAGGTTCGCCATGACTGCCCTATACCATTCCAGATAAATAGTTGTCCAACCTCTTCTTGAAAACTTAATATTAACCACTCCAAACTTGACTGTAAAAAATATGACTTCAGTAACCGAGTTGTCGAAGCGTGGAACTCACTACCGGACTTCATAGTGTCCTCCCCAAACCCCCAACACTTTACCCTTAGATTATCCACGGTTGACCTATCCAGATTCCTAAGAGGTCAGTAAGGGGCGAGTACAAGTGCACTAGAGTGCCTTCCGTCCCCTGTCCTATTGCTCTGCTATATCTCCTATACCTTTCTTCTATTCCTATATCTCTTCTTCTATTCTTTCATAGATATATTTTACTATGTGTATCTCCTCTATAACCTTCATCGTGTTTTTACAGAATATAGTTGTTGGCTATAAATAAATTAACTGCCTTGAAATTGTCCTGGGTTGGGCCTAGAGGCAAAAAGGAGCTGTGACGTTCCTTCAATATACCAGGGTGATCCGACATAAAAAAAACATATATATATATGTTTTTTTCTCTCATTGTGTATTGGAATAAATAAGCAAATAAATAAATAAACAAACAAACAAACAAACAAACAAACAAACAAATAAATAAACCTCCAGTGGTAGAGCATCCACAACCTCTAGAGGCAAGATGTCCCATTGCTTAATGGTATTAATGACTGAAAATTTCTCCTTAATTTTAAGTTGGAAATATCTTTCATAAGCTTTCATTCATTGCTTCTTGTTTTTCCCTCAGGTATTTTGAAGAATGAGGCAACCTCTTTTCCTCTGTGACAGTCCCTCAAATGCTGGAAGACTGCTGTAATGTGACCCTCATCCTTCTCTTCATTAGACTAGACTGCATATTTCTCTCCAGGTTGATGAGTTCTATTAAGGACTACACATTGAATGTGGTTGATCAGGCAGTTATGAATCCCTATGGTAATAATGATGTCTGTCCAACATTTTCTGACTTACCGAGAAGTACACTGTGGTCTACTTTGTCAAATGCCTTACTGTAATCTAGGTAAACTATGTCTACAGTAGCTGCCTGATCCATTAATTTAGTCACTTTGTCAACATAGAAACATAGAAGTCTGACGGCAGAAAAAGACCTCATGGTCCATCTAGTCTGCCCTTATACTATTTTCTGTATTTTATCTTAGGATGGATATATGTCTATCCCAGGCATGTTTAAATTCAGTTACTGTGGATTTATCTACCACATCTGCTGGAAGTTTGTTCCAAGGATCTACTACTCTTTCAGTAAAATAATATTTTCTCATGTTGCTTTTGATCTTTCCCCCAACTAACTTCAGATTGTGTCCCCTTGTTCTTGTGTTCACTTTCCTATTAAAAACACTTCCCTCCTGGACCTTATTTAACCCTTTAATATATTTAAATGTTTCGATCATGTCCCCCCTTTTCCTTCTGTCCTCCAGACTATACAGATTGAGTTCATTAAGTCTTTCCTGATACGTTTTATGCTTAAGACCTTCCACCATTCTTGTAGCCCGTCTTTGGACCCGTTCAATTTTGTCAATATCTTTTTGTAGGTGAGGTCTCCAGAAATGAACACAGTATTCCAAATGTGGTCTCACCAGCATTCTATATAGTGGGATCATAATCTCCCACTATATAGAATGCTGGTGAGACCACAAGTCAAAGTATGCAATAAGGTATGTCTGGCATGATATGTTTCTGACAAACCCATGCTGGCTTCCAGTAATAGCTTTACTTGTTTCTTTGTTTTTCTGTTTCTGTGTTTACAGATCCGTTGCTTGATTATCTTATGCTAGGCTGTAGATATCATTTTTCTGAGAGTGAACCTCAATGAAATAACTACTATTTCTGTCTGGATAAATATGCCACCCTTTATGAAGTTATGAATATATTCATTAAAAAAACTCTTATACTATTATTTTCCAGCCCATTGATGCTTCAGTATCACACTAATATGGGACTGGTAGCTTCTTTGCAGGCTAGATTAATAACCACTTTAGAATTTTCCCCCAGATGGTGGTCTAACAAGTTTCACTAGATTATGTTATAACATTTTAAAAGATTGGGCAAGAGTTCAAAAGACAATGCCATTTCCATGATATTTTAGCAAAAGGGCGCATATTGAAATGGTGCTCTGGTTCTCTTTAGCATGGTTGGGTAGCTGGTTAGGTTTGCTTGGGGACAGCCCTGTCTGCTTATTTATTTAATTGTTATTATTTGCTTATACATGAAGTTTAGAGATTGTCCTTTTCAATCATAAAATGATTTTGAGTGATGTATAATTAAAATTTAGTTTTGCTTTAGTTTGATTGTTGAATGAATTATATTAATGCTTTTTTTCTTTTTAATTAGAATTTTAAAGACTGTTTTTAATGTATTAATCGGATTGCTATTATTCTTGTTTTTCTGTATATGTTGCAAGCCGTCCTGAGTCCTCGGAGAGGGGCGGCATACAAATCCAATAAAATAAAATAAAATAACTAAATAACTAAATAAATAAAATATAATTACATTTATTGTGAGCTACCCAGAGTCCTGCTGGACTTGGGGGCATATAAATAATCCCTAAATAAATAAATAAATAAAAAAACCCCATATAAATGTTGTATTCCGATAGAAGGTGGTTAAAACAGGAATAAAATAATAGAAATTAAAAAGGTGGGGAGAAAGACATCAAGGCATTAGCCAACATACCTTAGTTATTTGATTTATATCTTATTTTATTTTATACAAATGAATATTGCATATATAACAGTGATGGTGAACCTTTTTTGATTCGCGTGCCAAAAGGATGTGTGTGTGTCTGCGTGCTAGCATGCATGTGTGTGCCTATATCCCTTCCTTCCCCCCCAATGCATGCGCAACCCCCCTGCACTGCCCCCCAAGCATGTGCACAGGCCTTTCTGAAGCCTGGTAAGTGGAAAAAAAATACCCAAATGGGCAAACTGTAAGTTTGGAAAACACACTTCTAGTTTGCCCATTGTGCTGTTTTTTGCACTCTGGGGCTTCAGAAGGCTTCTCTGAAGCCTCCAAAGTGCAAAAAATAGCACAACGGCAAAACAGAAGTGTGGTTTTTCCAAACTTCCATTTTGTCCATTGGGCTGTTTTGTTTTTTGGTCTCTGGGGCTTCAGGGAAGTTTCTCTGAAGCATCCAAAGGGTGCAATGGCCTTTCCCAAGGCTGAAAATCAGCTGGCCAGTGCAAGCATGCATGCTGGAGCTAAAACAAGTCTCATGTGCCCTCTGATATGGCTCTGCATGCCACCAGAGACAGAGACAAAGAAACAGAGAGACATTAGTCCAATTCAGGGAAAACATGGTGTCACAATTTTTTGTCCAGGGCCTTAATTGCTATACCATATTGGAGAGGGGCGGCATACAAATCCAATAAATTATTATTATTAATTATTATTATATTGGTTCTCATTTCATGTAGAATTCAGATAGATTTCCAATACCTTGTATAATCCCCCTCCAATTATCTCTTCATTCTGCCGCATTCTCTCTTTCTCTCTCTTCCTCCTTCCCCCTTCCTTCTCTCTCTCCTTCTCTAAAAACACCACACTGGGAGATTTTTCCCTCTCCCTTCCTCCCCCCTCTCCCTCCCTCCCCCCTCTCTCTCCCTCCCTCTCCTTCCCTTTCCCTCCTTCTCTTTTTGTCTTAGGTGCTCAATGAGGTCTGAGCTGTATATTTCTATTTGTATATATGTTTTCATTGGGGGGGGGGAAATAAAAAATGAAAAACAGAACAGAGAGGTAATAAGGAGAAAAAAAAGGTGTTTATTAAAAAGGAAATGCATGCTCCTGCACACTTGTGGTTGAGTTCCTGTTCACTTGCTTCAGTTTGACAATCAGTTGGCAGAAACTCTCAAGGAGAATGCAGGTTTTGACAAATGTTGTTTTCTCTATTAAATTATTTCCTCCCAAATAATGCCCCAAATACATTTAAGAGGCAGAAACTTGTTGTGGTTAGCTCTGGCCCAGTTCCTGCCCCAAGGACTGTGGATGTGGGGGAGACATCCACATGCTGCAGGCCTGTTTTGCCCCCAGTGGAATCTAATGATGAAGGCTCCTCTGACCAAGAAGACATGAGTGACAGGGAGGAGGAGAGTGGGGCAGACAGCTCAGAAGGAGATCAATTATCTAGCTCCTCCTTGGATTCAGAACAAGAGTTAATGATACAGCCATGCATGCGGAGAGCGATGCATAGGCAACAACAACTGAGAGATTATTATCAAAGAAAATGAGGCCACCTGTGGTTGGGTGGGGTTGTGGTAATTAGTGAGTCTGCTATAAATAGCAGCCTGTGGGTTTGGCCATTGTGGAGGATTATCTGATCGTTGTGTTTCATGACTGCTTTACTGACTTTGGCTTTTTGTGTGCTGATTTTTCCCTGCTTTGAAACTAAACCAGAGCAAAGTGTGTTTCACTTTGTGAAGGAAGGACTGTGAATTGCCTCACAGCTGCAAGCTAAGTATCACAGGACTGATAAGGGACTTGTATAAATTACCAGTTTGTTTGGAGATGAGTGCTCTTTGCTATACCAAAAGAGGGCTTAGTTTAAGTGAATTTTCATTATAAAGAACATTGTTTTGAATTTTCAAACGTGTGTGTGTCTGAAATTTGTACCTGTGAATTTTTGGGAGGATTCTACCAGAGAGCCCGACAGAACAAAACTTATAGAATAGAATAGAATAGAATTTTTATTGGCCAAGTGTGATTGGACACACAAGGAATTATGGCAGTAAATACATTAACTGAATTTCACTTTTTAAAACTTGAAGTCAAGTTTCTGTGGCAAACTGTTAAAAATTCAAGGTTAATTTTTTTCAAAAGGCCATTAATCTGTAGTTCAATGATGCACCATGTGCAGCAACTTTGAAATTATTTGTTAGAAAGTATTTATGAAGGATGTGAACTAACATGGGAGTTCACCACCGTTTCTGAGTAAAATCTCCAGCAGATCAAAAGATCTAAATTCTACCACAATAGTTTAACTCATTGATCTAAATGATACACTAAATGTTCAAGTATTTTAAAAACAGAGAATATAATTATAAATATAATGCCTTTCTCCAAATATATAATTTGTCACGGATTGTAAAAGTCCGTTTGAACTTTACACCGTGGAGGTGATGGATTTAAGAGATCCAAGCATGTTATTCAAAAACAAGCTTTCTTTTATTATAAAAGTAAAAATAAACATTGTCTGGATAGACAAAAGAACAAAACTTACATCATGGAGTCTTAAAGGCAGAGAACAACAACAGGAGCAAGAAGGCGGAAATGACAAGGCGGGATATTACACAAAATATGGGAGGTTATTAATGACAAGGCACACATGTTAACTCTTTAATTACTGAATGTCTCTGAGGCTGGCAATATTCAGTGTGACATAACTAACCAAATATAGTTAGTTCTCAATTTATAACCATACTTGGCTCTGGAATTTCCCTGGCTGAGCAAGATGATTTAAGTGAGCCATGCCTAGTTTTACCAACTTTTTTGACAGGTTGTTAAATGGTTGTTAAATGAAGCATGGCATCATTGAGCAAATATGGCTTCCCCTATTGGCGTTGTTTTTTAAAGTCATTTGGGAACGTTGCAAATGGTGGTCAGATATTGCAATCATGCCAGTTTCTAAGAGCCTGAATTTTGATCATGTGACTGCAGGGATGCTATGACAGTTGTGAGAGTATCAGTGTTAAGTCACTTTTTTTCAGTGCTGTGCTAACTTGAGACAGTTGCTAAACAAATGGTTGTACGCCATGGACTGCCTGTAAATATCTAGTTTCTTTCTCATCCATGAGATCACCTATTGAAAGTGATAGAAAAGAAATATGTTAAGATATTCATGATCATGAACTGGGAGAGCCATGTTAACAAGGTTAGTCAATGAATAGGCATAGCAGCTGATTCAGTCAATAGGAGCTAACCATTTCTGAATCTCTGCAGAGAATCGAAACTGGAACTTAAGCTTAAGGCTGGCATGGCTCCAATCCCACTCTGCTCTCTTGCACTCTGTGCTTGTCTGCTGCTGAAATGAAACTAACTGTTTTCTGCTGTCTGTAACTACTTCATGAAGAACTCTGCTAATGGTATTGTAAATTCATCTGTTATTATGTTTATTAAAAAGTTACTGAATCCAACTGAATCAGTCATCTGTATGTGCTTCTGGTTTTGATTTTTGCAACAAACTAATTATTTAGAGAGCGTGTAAAAGGGTTTCTTTATTTCAACCTCACTCCATTACTAAAAGGTCTGTAAGGGGCGTGCATAAGCAAACCAACATGCCTATTGTCCTTGTCTTAATGTCCCCATGTATTCGTAATCATCTCATGTACTCATAACCATGTTTATACATTTTATATATTCACAATCATGTTTATAATTTTTCTGTAATGATATATACGGTTGAATAACAAACAAATGAACGAACGAACGAACGAACGAACGAACTAACTAACTAACTAACTAACTAACTAACTAACTAACTAACTAACTAATAAACTAAACAAACAAACAAACAAACAAATAAATAAGTTGTTCTATCCAAAGGAGAACCAAGAGAACTAAGAAACCATGTAAGTAATCTATTGGAACATTGGAGGAGGATTTATACATAAACTCCAGATCCCTCATCAATTAAAACTGCAAGCTACAGACACCGGGTTCCAAACAAAATAACACTCAGTGTTATATGCCTAATATAATTTGAACTTTTAAAAATTGCCCCATATTCCAATCTTTTCTTTTTGCTGATAATAGGATATTACTGTCAAAAGTCAAAGAATGAGAGGATTACTATTGTGAATAGTCTTATGCATGTCTGAATGCTATTTTTAAATATTAGAACTATAGCACAGTTGTTTAACTTGAGATACCCTTCTAGGGATGTTGTTGGATATTGTGTGAGCGAGCGCCTTTGAGTCAGTATTGATTCCTGGAGACTGCTTGGACCAGTCCTTTTCTTGCCAAGTTTTTCAGAAGTAATTTGCCCCTGCGTGATTTCTCCTAAGGATGACAGAGAGGAACTGGCCAGGGGTCATTCAGCTGGGTTTTTGCCTAAGGCAGGACTAGAATGTAAGTCTCCTGGTTTTTAGCCTGATATCTTAATCACTATAGCAAACTGGCTGTCATCTTGTTGAACTGCAACTTCAGATAACGTTGGAATGCAATTTCCATGGTCTTCATCTTTGTTCATGCTGGCTAGGTATGAAAACACTTGGAGTTCAGCATCATTCTATTTGTTCAGTCTTTGCTCCTAATGCCAGAAGATGAAGGAAACAGAGACAGCTATTTACAACACGATAACCACCTGTAAATCCATTGATAGATACAACTATATTGTCAAGAGCTGCTTGATTACATAGACAGTTATCACCACAACATGGTAAGATAAACATTGCTGCATTCCAACACAGATAAAAGAAATTCTAGAACTTGAAACAGCAGTGGCCAGGTTATTTCTTTAGAACTAAGTTATCTTTTGACACACTTCCTCTATTATAGAAAGAGCACAGAACTATCCACTTTCTATCTCCTATTGATAGGAGACCTCTATCAATACCAGATAATAGAGCCTCTGATCTCTTTGTTTCATGTAGTGTGTCTTATGAGTCTGTTATCCGTTTATTTTTAGGATTCAGTTAGTCCAGAAACTTGTAAACAATAGACAAAGGGGAATGATATTATTCTGTCAATTTTTTTCCATTGACTTCTCTATCTTCAGAAAAAATCCTTTTAGTTCTAATTTGAAGAGTGTTCGGAAACTTCAGCTCATCCACAATGCAGCCACACGAGCAGTTTTGGACCTTCCAAGACATGCCCATATCTTGTCATCACTCCGCGGACTGCATTGGCTACCGATTTGTTTCTGGACACAATTCAAAGTGTTGGTTATGACCTATAAAGCCCTACATGGCATAGGACCAGTCTATCTCCGAGACTACCTTCTGCCACATGAATCCCAGCGACCAGTGAGATCCCACAGAGTTGATCTCCTTAGGGTCCCGTCAACCAAGCAATGTCGGCTGGTGGGGCCTAGGGGAAGAACCTTCCCTGTGGGGGCCCTGACCCTCTGGAATCAGCTCCCCCCAGATATTCATACTGCCCCCACCTCCCTCACCTTCCAAAAGAGTTTAAAAACTCATCTTTGCCGCCAGGCCAGGGGTTCCTTAGATCTTCCCCCCTGACCAATGAATATTTTAGTTTGATTGTTGAATGAATGATATTGATAGGTTTTTTTAAATTAGAATTTTGAAGATTGTTTTTCTGTATTATTAATTGGATTCTTATTACTGTTTCCTGTTTTTCTGTATATGCTGTGAGCTGCCCCGAGTCGTCAGAGAGGGGCAGCATACAAATCCAATTAAATCTTAAATCATAAAGAACAGAATTATGAAATATATATACTGTATTGGCATTGCAAACCTTATTGCCTTCTTTGATAAAGTGACTAAATTAGTGGATCATAAAAATGCTGTTGATAAAGTATACTTGGACTTCAGTAAGGCATTTGCAAAATAGACCACAGCCTATTTCCTGGTGAGAAAGAACAACGTGGGATAGATAGTACCACCAAGAGATGGATTTGCAATTGGCTAACCAGCCATGCTTACCATGCAGTCCTCAATGGAAGTATATCTACATTGAGGGAAGCATGTGGTGGGATGCCTCGAGAATCTGCCTTGGCCAGGTGCTCTGTATTAAATTATCTAGATGAGAGAATAGAAGGAAAATCAAATTTGCAGATAACATCAAGTTGGGGGAACTTGCCAACAATTTGGAAAAAAGACACAAGGTTCAGAAAGATTTTGATAGACTTGAGCATTGGGCCCTATCCAATAAGATTCAATGCAAAAAGTAAAGGCAGGAAAAATCAAATATAGAATAGGAGGTACTTGGCTCAGCAGTAGTGACTGGCACAGAGATATAGATGTCCTTGTAGATCACCAATTAAATATGAGTCAGCAGTGTGCTGCAACTGCCAAAAAAGCCAATGCAGTTTTAGGTTGCATCAATGGATGGATAGTGTCAAAATCCTTTATCATTTTATACTAGAAAGATAAGATCATACTTGGATTCATGCTTCCAATTTTATCTATAAAACAATATAAAATGAAGTCTCTTTCATACAAATGTATTCAAACATATATGCCATATTTTTCAGAGCATAAGATGTATCGGAGTATAAGATGCTCCTTACTTACTGGGTTAAGGTTAAGGTGCCTGGCCCCTCCTTGCCTCAAAGAGATACAATTCCCCTATTATTATTATTTATTAGATTTGTATGCTGCCCCTCTCCGAAGACTAGGGACAGCTCACAACCACAATAGTACAATATACAGAATACAAATCCAATATTAGATAAAAAAGCTAAATTTAAAACCCATAAATATTAAAAACAATCAGTACTGCACAATCCCACCATTCTCATCTATTACGGTCAGAAAAAAGGTGGTGGTGGGGGAAGAGATAGTTAGTCCCCCCATGCCTGGCGACATAGATAGATCTTCAACATCTTGCGGAAGGCTGGAAGAGTGGGGGCAATTCGAGAGTTGGTTCCAGAGTGCCTGGGCTGCCACAGAGAAGGCTCTTCCCCTGGGTTCCGTCAAACGGCATTGTTTAGTCGATGGGACCTGGAGAAGGCCAACTCTGTGGAACCTGATTGGTCGCTGGGATTCGTGCAGCAGAAGGCGGTCCCGCAGGTATTCTGGTCAGATGCCATGTATGGATTTATAGGTCATTACCAACACTATTTAATATTATTGAACATCCAAAATATACTATTTAATTTTATTATATATGCCATATGTGTACATATATATTAGACACAGGCACACAAAAATATACATTATCTACTATATAAACTGTATGTGTATCTACACACACACACACACAACTCTTCTAAAATTATAAGCATTCAACTTCATTTACTGTGGTAGGAAAAACATAACCAGAGCCCAGAAGGGAAAAAAGAAAAAAATTCAAAATTTTTCTACCGGTTCTGCGTACCTGACCGTACCTGTAGGAGCTCATCAGTGCTTCAAGTGTAGTCTCACCAGTGAAGAGCAAAAGAGACTAAAGATCTTTAGATGTTGTTTACGCACTGTTTTTTCAAGTGCACCTCAGAAGTGTAGTTGACTTACACTACTGGATCACCTATAAATTGTTGTCAATGTCCATATATTCTTTCTCCAATATGTTGCTTACCTGCCATGAACAACTCATCATTTTAATAGGCCTTATATTTTCCCCTTAAATGTATTACCTCATTTTTTTTCCTTTTGAAAGACATCTTGTTCCTCTCAACCCATATTACAGTAGGTTGCAATATCCAGCCATCCTGGGCAGTGTTCCCTCTAATTTTTTTTGGGGGGTGGGGGTGGGCGGAAAAGTATAGTGTCTGAGCAGCAGTCCCTTTGGGACTGGGCGGCACAGAAATAATAAATAAGTAAGTAAGTTAAGTAAGTAAGTTAAGTAAGTAAGTAAGTAAGTAAGTAAGTAAGTAAGTAAGTAAGTAAGTAAGTAAATCAATAAACAAACGAAAAAACAAATAAATAAATAACCCACCTTATTTTGCCTCAGAGAATTTCAAAATAAAATACTGTACTGTGTGTCTATAACAGTGAGCTCATAATAGGGCAACTCTATCAATATCAAAATGCCACTTAAATAGTTGAGCTAGTTTCAAACTATATTTTGATTTTCTTTCTCTCTTCCTTACTCCCATTCTTTTTCTTTCTCTTTTCCTTCCTCTCTTTTTTCTATCTGTTTCTCTCTCTTCCTCTCTTCCTCTCTCTCTCCTTCCCTCTCACTCTTTCCCTCTCGGCTTCTGGGCAGGTTTGGAAAACTCTGAGTTGATGATGATTTTTAAGTGAGCGATTGCTCACTGCTCAGCTTAGAGGGAACTATGATCCTGGGTATTGTTTAAGCATTCCCATTTTATGCCACTTGCAAATTTGATAAGCAGTTCATCAATTCATTTAAAACTCAACGCAGTTGACCCATCTTGCTGAGCATGGCAAGTAAACTCCTTTTGTGATAACTCCTTGCAGCTCTTCCTAAGATATTTGACCAAAGCAAAACAATAATTATTTAAAAAGAAAATGCTAATTGATGAAGTTAGCTAGAGAACTAGGCTTATTACAAATATATTTCAATGTTGTAGTGTTTTATTGCTGTTATGTAGTAATAGCTTAATATTTGTTAACTAATTAATATACTAATTATTAATTATAAACGTGTACAATCATTTGTTTTTTATATTTTTATCAGCCGTTGCTGGCAAGACGGGTTACAAGACAACATAAACATAGTTATAAACAACAATCAAAGACATAATTATGACAAATAAGTACTAAAATTTGCCACCTGCTCTGAGCCCTCTAAGGTAGGGCAAAGTAAACATCTAAGTAAATTAAATTAAACTGTTCTCTTATCATGCAAATTTTTTTATCGCACAACATTTTAAATGCTATGTTATAAATTGGTTTTAATGTTGCCACCTGCTCTGAGCTGCCAGAAGCAGGGCAGGTTAAATGTCTAAATAAATTAAATTAAATTGTCCTACTGGAATCCCAAACTACTATTCTCTGTTCTCTTACTAGCTACCATGTTCCTCTGAATTATCCTGAGCGAAACTTACTATTTTGTTGTCTTTTGAAATATATACAAGTTTTTTTTTCAATGAAATGGTCTCCAATCCCACCCCTCCCCCGAAAACCAAGGCAATTATTTGCCTTGTAGAGGAACTGATGCACAATACTCTGACAATATTAAAAAAAAATTGCAGTGGGAAACATGATGTCATCCCTTTTAATACGGATGTAGTATAAATTATTGGACAATTTAAATTGGTGGTCACATGATATTGCTCTTTTTTGCAATTTGTTAATAGTGGTTTACTACTACACCATCTGCTGAACAATAAGGCAGATGCGGTCCTATAAGAAATGGGAGGGGGAAAGGAATAAGGAGATGAAAATTATTGTTTTTATCATTTTCTTTTAGGACTCTTGTACGTTTCTTGTCTTGATCAAGAAACTGTTACAGTAGAGAGGCTAAAACGTTGGGTCTCATTAGAGAATTTAAGGATGCTATAATTAGGCAGACCTTTCAGTATAGAAATTCTGTAAAACTCACTCTTCTAGGTTTACCATGTGTAGTTTTCCTAAAAGGTTCACAACAAGCTTAACAGCTGCCAATAATATAATTGCCATGTAGAACCAGCTTTCTGAGCTGACAGGAAGCCCAGAGACGAGACAAAGAAAGAAGACAAACTTTGTAAGAACAGAACAAAAACAGACCAAGGCCTTTCTCCTCCCCAGAGGATTTTACTTTAATTAAAGTCTTTCCCTAATTTCCTATGCATAAAATGTTTTTCATCCTGGAAGAACAAAATGTGTGCGCGCGGATGTGTGCATGTGTGTGCAAGTGCACGTAGCCTTTGTTTACAAAATACATTTGTCAAGATTATGCTCAAGAGATGTAGCACCTCATTTTCACAAAACTCTCAGGAGGTAGCAGGTGTTTGAGAGTCTTTCTTTGCTTGCATCTGGCGAATTTGTCCTCGCCAAACTGCAAAGCTGCAAGTCAGTTGCCCAGGGAGGTTGTACTTCTCAAACGATACCAAAGCTCATTGAGAACAGATGGTTTGTCTTGCTTTTACCTGCATTTCTCACAAGGAATATATGTTGGGTTTTATAAATTGAATTTTCTGTGATCTTAGAGTCTCCCTTGTCTCATTTATTTATTTATTTATTTATTTATTTATTTAGTTAGTTAGTTAGTTAGTTAGTTAGTTAGTTAGTTAGTTAGTTAGTCCAATACACAATGAGGGTTTTAGTGGGTGTATATATACAAAAAAAAAACAAAAAACAAGATCAAGAACAGGACAATGGTACCACCATCCTCCCTTACATCAAGGGCACCACAGACAAAATTAGTAAAATCCTGCACAAACATAACATCAAAACTTCATTTTGCACCAACCAAAAAATATCTAATATCCTAAGGAGCCCCAAAGATAAAATCCAATTGGAATACCAAGGAATCTATGAAATCCCTTGCAAAACATGTGCAGCCACATACATTGGACAAACCAACCGAAGAGTAAGTGCACGCCTTGCAGAACATGTGAATGCAGTTAAAAAAGAAGATAAGACTTCCTCCCTTGTCCAGCACATTAAAAAAACAGGGCACAAAATTGACTTTGAAAAAACTAAATTACTTCACAAAACAGAGAATTTATATAGAAGAATTTCTCTAGAAGCCATAGAAATTGAAAGGAGCCCCCTTTGCATGAATAAAAGAGATGACACGTCCCGCCTACCAGAAATTTGGAAACCAGCCTTAAACAAAAAAAACACTTCATAAAAATCACCATTCAATCCTTCTAATAATTATGAATTTGGACTTTTGAAATTTGGAAACCAGCCTTAAATAAAAAACACTTCATAAAATCACCATGTCAATCCTTCTAATAATTATGATTACACCAACCAATCAGATCACTGAAACATAATTACCCAATCTATTTGCTACATTCAAACCAAATCTCCACCCCCACACTATACACTAAGAAGAAATGACAGTTGCAGACATTCCATTTTACAACAGCACGAAGCTTGGAAACTTCAGCCTGATGATGGTGGATGTGATTTCACCGAAACGTCGCATAAACATGCAAAATATTACACAGGGCAAAACCCTAACTCAGAACAATCTACATATATATATATATATATATATATATATATATGATGAAGGTTATAGAAGAGATACTAATAGTAAAATATATCTAAGAAAGAATAGAAAAGAAGATATAGTAATAAAACATATCAATGAAAGAATAGAAGAAGAGATATAGGAATAGAAGAAAGGTATAGGAGATCTAGGAGAGCAATAGGACAGGGGATGGAAGACACTCTAGTGCACTTGTACTTGCCCCTTAGTGACCTCTTAGGAATCTGGATAGGTCAACCATAGATAATCTAAGGGTAAATTGTTGGGGGTTTGGGGATGACACTATTGAGTCCGGTAATGAGTTCCACGCTTCGACAACTCGGTTAATGAAGTCATATTTTTTACAGTGAACTTTGGAGCTGTTAATATTAAGTTTAAATCTGTTGTGTGCTCTTGTGTTGTCACAATTGTCAACTAGATTCCTGTTTTTTGTATAATTTAATGGAATCAAGAGGAAAGAGAGAAATAGCTGAAGCCATCTGTTTAATATCGGGAATCAATAAGGCAGTTATGATGTTGTTTGTTTGTTTATAAGACTTCTATGCTACCCTTCTCCTCAGACTCAGGGTGGCTCACAATAAGAAAAATACAAAATACAAAACATCTAGAAATCTAAACCTAAAAACATCGCAAAACCCCAACTTCTTAAAACCAGTCGCTTACCTTCACCCAATCATACATATAAATTCATTCATCGGCCAGGGCTCGATGTTAAACTTAGTGGCCCCAGACCTGTTGGCAGAGATGGGTCTTCAAAGCCTTGCAGAAGGCGGGTAGGATGGGGACAGTGCGAATAGCTGGAGGGAGTTGATGCCAAAGGGTCGGGGCCATCACAAAGAAGGCTCTTCCCCTAAGCCCAACGGGGCAACATTGTCTATCTGACGGGACCTGGAGAAGGGCAACTCTGTGGGACTTTACTGGCTGCTGGGATACATGAGGCAGAAGACAGCCCTATAAGTAATCTGATCCAATGCCATGTAGGGTTTTATAGGTCATAACCTATTGCTTTTGGAGACCAATTGGCAGCCAATGCAGTTTGCGGAGTGCTGGAGAAACATGGGTGCATCTCAGAAGGCCCCAAGACTGCTCACACAGCTACATTCTGCACCATTTGAAGTCTCTAAACATTCTTCAAAGGTAGCCCTATGTAGAGAGCATTACAGTAGTCAAATCTCAAGGTGATAAGGGCATGAGTGACTGTGAGAAGAGACTCACAAATAGGACTGGTTATACTTTAAAGTAAATAGTTTCTGTCATAACAAAGGACTTGGTCATGATGATTGTAAACTTCTTGGGTAACAATAAAAGGACATTAGCTAATAATAGAGTCATGAAAATTGGATTAGGTAAGAATTTGTGAATCAGAATCTCCATTAAATGAAACTTTTCCTTATTTTATGCAATCCCCAGTTCAACTAGGATTCCACGTGAACCAGGTCTATTAGCCTGGAGGAATTCCAGTTCTAAATGTAAATAGGTGTTTCTATTTTCTATTTTAAAATGATAGCATGAGGATCCAGCACTTGAAGGATTTTTGTATTTGCATGTGGAGATTCCAAGGATGTGAGAATGAAAGCCAAATTGGTCTAATGTGGTTAAGGCACTGGCTCTGAAACCAACAGATCATCAGGTTTAGTCCTGCCTTAGCCTTGAAGCTAGCTGAGTGGGTCATATTTACCTCCTCTTCACCCTTGTGAGCAGGCAAGGGCAAACTACTTCTGGACATTTTTATTATTGCCAATAAAATTACAGGCTTTTTCCCCCGGGGTAACTAGGAGACAGGGTTGACCTACAGGAACAATAATGACAACATGTACAAGAAAGTAATTGACACTGACTTCAGAAGAAGCATCACATTTTGATAGGGGATCAATTGCACAAGTTAAATGCTGGGAGATTAGAATGCACTAAAAGAAAAAATATGGACACATACTTATCTCCAGTGATCTATCCTAGTAGTACTTGTATCATCTTAATGAGTTTGTAGATACTCCTGACATTTCTCAATCACCCTATGAAAGTGTGGCGCTATTAGGCAATCAATAATTGTTTGTTTGTTTGTTTTTATTTATCTATTTATTTGTCAAATACTATTGGTAATACACATAGATATAACATCCTCGAATACAGCTCATCTGTTTGGAACCCATACCGCACCTCAGACATTAACACCCTCAAAAATGTCCAAAGATACTTCACCAAAAGAGCCCTACATTCCTCGTCCCATAACAGAATACCGTACAAAACTAGACTTACAATCCTGGGCCTAGAAAGTTTAGAACTAAGACACCTTAAACATGATCTAAATATTGCCCACAAGATTATATGCTGCAACATCCTGTCTATCAACGACTACTTCAGCTTTAACCAAAACAACACAAGAACACATAACAGATTCAAGCTCAATATTAACCGCTCCAAACTTGACTGTAAAAAAAATATGATTTTAGTAATAGAGTTGTTGAAGCGTGGAACTCACGCTCAACATTTTACCTTTAGACTGTCCATGGTTGACCTCTCCAGATTCCCAAGAGGGTAGTAAGGGGCGTGCATAAGTGCACCAGAGTGCCTTCCGACCCCTGTCCTATTGTCTCTCCTATATCTCATATACTGTATCTTCTCTTCTAACCCTATATCTTTCTTCTATTCTCTCATCAATTTATTTTATCCTATATTTTCTCTTCTATTCTTTCTCTAATTCTATTTCCTTGAAGGTGTCCTCTATTACCTTCATTGTGTATTATTGTGTATTGGACAAAATAAATAAATAAATAAATAAATAAAACATTGTTTACATACATAAGATGGGTACTGATAAGATAAAACATTAGAATGGGGATAGTAGGATGTTGATGCACTTATGTCCACCCCCTACTGACCTCTTAGAAATTGGGCGAGGTCAACAGTGGACAGTCTAAAGGTAAAGTTTTGGGGGTTGGGAGAAGAAATCACAGTGAGTTCCAGGCATTAACCACATGAATTAAACTTCATTTTGTTTGCAGAGATACCCAGTTTTCCACTGCATGTTCCAACTATTTCTGCTTAGAGTATTCTTTGCTCTTTGCTGAAAACAGCAAAATAACATGTTCACCTAAGGAGTATTACCTCAATGGAAGATCAAGCAATTGAATTGAGATGTATGGAGGTCAGATAATGAAAGTTGATTACTATTTGATGTCCAGAACGAAATAATACTTTGTCCTCTTTGTATTGTGATTTTGAAAAATAATTGTAGCTATTATTCAAAAGTTTTATCCTATGTATATTTATCCAGAAATATGACTTATCAATATAAATATGACTTTATTGACTCTAGTTTGTTGGGTATACTGTCCATCTTTCATATTAACATCCAGATACAACTGCTGGCACTGTGTGGGCCTTTCCAAATGGGGGTTTTGTTTTTCATAACTTTGTGATAATGACAGATTGTCTTTTCTTTTTGGCAGCTGATCCAAAGACCTGAAAATCTGTGGTCTTGATAAGAGAAGAAACTATTGGCACATCTCTTTAGCTTCATCTGTCCAAATAATTCTTTATGCATTCTTTAGCAAATTATTTATGAAATTTCATTCAAAGCCAGAGAAGCAAAGATTAAATCGACAAAATTCTGTCAACTTCTCCCTTAATTTTCATTTGCAATTCCTCAGTGAGATTTCCATTGCTACCTATGGGCTAGGTTACACAACCAAATGGTTGTCTTAGTAATGGTATACTTTATTGAAGTTGTATATGTGTCTCCTTTTTGTATCTAAAACTCTCTCTTGTTTTGAGTATATTTATTTTAGGAGAGAGGAATTGACTTCCCAAGCAATTTTCTGCTATGACTGATATAGACTGCATTTAGAAAAACAATTCCCACTCAGTTTTACAATGAGGAAGGAGCATGTGACCTTTTCATGTGCACCAATATCACAAGCTTGAACAAGAACTCTTGGGAAATTTTATGATAGCTCACTGAGAAAATTCACAGTTGCCTGAGCTAATTCCAAGCAGTGTTCAATCATTACTGTTTTTTTAGTCCTCAAAATACTTCTGTGTTCAGCTTGTGCAGTGTCTCGTAGATTTATGCAAGGAGATAAAATTGTAAGAAAGGATGTGTATTGTTCCTTTTTAGAAGTGCACTCCATTTATTCATTGCAATAGAATTTTTAAGCCTTTGAATTAAGAAATGTTTAAATAAGGAGAATATAACAGTGGACAAATGTTCCAATTACTGAGCTTTTTTAAAAAACACCCAAATCACCTTTGCTCATTATGATATTATTTGAAGATTATGGCATAGTTTGGAACAATGAATGGTGCTGAGTTCTAGTGAAGAGAATAGTACTAGCCACCTTTCCAAAACCATTCAGAGAAACAGCTTCTATAAAATGGCAATTATTGTTCCCACAGATAAAGCACTCAGTTCTATTGTCTTTCTTAAAAGTCAGATACTATTCAGACCCATGTTTTTAATTCCTGCAGATTAGAACAAGGACATATTCTCTTCCCATCAAAAACTTAATACAGTATTCTACTTGGCCTTATATTCTATTAAAAAGGCCACTTAATTTTGATTGTCTTTAAACTGTCATGCCCAAAATATATTGCTTGATACATCAAGAAAAGTTTGTGGCAGGAATTTCCTTAAAAAATGAAATAGCTTTATCCTTGAGTTGCAGTAGAGGAAAAGCAGGTGACTATTCTCAGTTATAAGGACGTGGCACCATAATTTAATGCAGATAATTTAGCTCCAGTACTAAAATGATTCTGTTCCTTAAATCAGATAATAATCCTACCCTCATTGTTTTCCTTGGATGAGACCTAACTACTTGCAGGTCACAGATAATTATTGCAAAATAATTTTCAAGATGTGGTTACTGAAGGGGAGCAGGCTACCTTAAGTATTAGGAGAACAACCTCTTAAGCAGGAATAGGCTTTTAACATATGACTTTAGTATTTGAGAGCTAAAGTCAAGCAGATGCTTCAGTGAAAAAGTAATAGGAGGCAGCTTTTCCCACTAGCTTCTGTCTTCTGCAACTGTGCTATCTGGGCTAATGCGCAGGCCATATATTTTCATTAGAAAAGGAAATGCAATGGCTTTGTGATAGCAGAAAAAAATATCACTTGAGATGTTTCTGGAAAACTCCTGAAAATGAATAGTAGCAATTTGCAAAACTTTTCTTTTTCCCATGATAATACAGAACATCCTCCAGTTTTCTTATTGAAGAATATGTTCGTTAACTTTCCCCCAAAAAGAATGGAATTCTATGCAATTTTACTTAACAGTAAAGAAAACAGAATAACTGAGTTGGAAGGAACCTCGGAGCTTTCTACTCCAGCCACATGCTCAATGCATCACTATACCAGTGATGGCAAACCTATGGCACGGGTGCCACAGGTGGCACTTGGAGCCATATCTCAGGTTACACAAGGTATTGCTCTATGTGTGCACTAGTCAGCTGATTTTTTAACTTTCTTTTTGGCCATTTTCATGGGAGGGCAGTGTGTGGGGGTTGTGTGCATGTGTGGCAGGCAGTGCAAGGGTTGGGTGCAATTGTGTGGGGAGGGCATTGCATTATGGGTGTGGCCACACATGCATACACTTTTGTGTGCACACACACCCTTTTGACACCCAAGCCAAAAAAGGTTCGCCATGACTGCCCTATACCATTCCAGATAAATAGTTGTCCAACCTCTTCTTGAAAACTTAATATTAACCACTCCAAACTTGACTGTAAAAAATATGACTTCAGTAACCGAGTTGTCGAAGCGTGGAACTCACTACCGGACTTCATAGTGTCCTCCCCAAACCCCCAACACTTTACCCTTAGATTATCCACGGTTGACCTATCCAGATTCCTAAGAGGTCAGTAAGGGGCGAGTACAAGTGCACTAGAGTGCCTTCCGTCCCCTGTCCTATTGCTCTCCTATATCTCCTATACCTTTCTTCTATTCCTATATCTCTTCTTCTATTCTTTCATAGATACATTTTACTATGAGTATCTCCTCTATAACCATGTTTTTACAGAATATAGTTGTTGGCTATAAATAAATTAACTGCCTTGAAATTGTCCTGGGTTGGGCCTAGAGGCAAAAAGGAGCTGTGACGTTCCTTCAATATACCATGGTGATCTGACATAAAAAAAACATATATACATATATATGTTTTTTTCTCTCATTGTGTATTGGAATAAATAAGTAAATAAATAAATAAATAAATAAAACCTCCAGTGGTAGAGCATCCACAACCTCTAGAGGCAAGATGTCCCATTGCTTAATGGTATTAATGACTGAAAATTTCTCCTTAATTTTAAGTTGGAAATATCTTTCATAAGCTTTCATTCATTGCTTCTTGGTTTTCCCTCAGGTATTTTGAAGAATGAGGCAACCTCTTTTCCTCTGTGACAGTCCCTCAAATGCTGGAAGACTGCTGTAATGTGACCCTCATCCTTCTCTTCATTAGACTAGACTGCATATTTCTCTCCAGGTTGATGAGTTCTATTAATGACTACACATTGAATGTGGTTGATCAGGCAGTTATGAATCCCTATGGTAATAATGATGTCTGTCCAACATTTTCTGACTTACCAAGAAGTACACTGTGGTCTACTTTGTCAAATGCCTTACGGTAATCTAGGTAAACTATGTCTACAGTAGCTGCCTGATCCATTAATTTAGTCACTTTGTCAAAGTATGCAATAAGGTATGTCTGGCATGATATGTTTCTGACAAACCCATGCTGGCTTCCAGTAATAGCTTTACTTGTTTCTTTGTTTTTCTGTTTCTGTGTTTACAGATCCGTTGCTTGATTATCTTATGCTAGGCTGTAGATATCATTTTTCTGAGAGTGAACCTCAATGAAATAACTACTATTTCTGTCTGGATAAATATGCCACCCTTTATGAAGCTATGAATATATTCATTAAAAAAACTCTTATACTATTATTTTCCAGCCCATTGATGCTTCAGTATCATACTAATATGGGGCTGGTAGCTTCTTTGCAGGCTAGATTAATAACCACTTTAGAATTTTCCCCCAGATGGTGGTCTAACAAGTTTCACTAGATTATGTTATAACATTTTAAAAGATTGGGCAAGAGTTCAAAAGACAATGCCATTTCCATGATATTTTAGCAAAAGGGTGCATATTGAAATGGTGCTCTGGTTCTCTTTAGCATGGTTGGGTAGCTGGTTAGGTTTGCTTGGGGACAGCCCTGTCTGCTTATTTATTTAATTGTTATTATTTGCTTATACATGAAGTTTACAGATTGTCCTTTTCAATCATAAAATGATTTTGAGTGATGTATAATTAAAATTTAGTTTTGCTTTAGTTTGATTGTTGAATGAATGATATTAATGCTTTTTTTTCTTTTTAATTAGAATTTTAAAGACTGTTTTTAATGTATTAATCGGATTGCTATTATTCTTGTTTTTCTGTATACGCTGTGAGCTGCCCTGAGTCCTCGGAGAGGGGCAGCATACAAATCCAATAAAATAAAATAAAATAAATAAATAAATAAAATATAATTACATTTATTGTGAGCTACCCAGAGTCCGGCTGGACTTGGGTGGCATATAAAGAATCCCAAAATAAATAAATAAATTTTAAAAAAATTATAAATGTTGTATTCCGATAGAAGGTGGTTAAAACAGGAATAAAATAATAGAAATTAAAAAGGTGGGGAGAAAGCCATCAAGGCATTAGCCAACATACTTTATTTATTTGACTTATATCTTACTTTATTTTATACAAATGAATATTGAATGTATAACAGTGATGGTGAACCTTTTTTGATTCGCGTGCCAAAAGGATGTGTGTGTGTGTGCGTGCTAGCATGCATGTGTGTGCCTATATCCCTTCCTCCCCCCCCCCAATGCATGCGCAACCCACCTGCGCTGCCCCCCAAGCATGTGCACAGGCCTTTCTGAAGCCTGGTAATTGAAAAAAAAATACCCAAATGGGCAAACTGTAAGTTTGGAAAACACACTTCTAGTTTGCCCATTGTGCTGTTTTTTGCACTCTGGGGCTTCAGAAGGCTTCTCTGAAGCCTCCAAAGTGCAAAAAATAGCACAACGGCAAAACAGAAGTGTGGTTTTTCCAAACTTCCATTTTGTCCGTTGGGCTGTTTTGTTTTTTGGTCTCTGGGGCTTCAGGGAAGTTTCTCTGAAGCATCCAAAGGGTGCAATGGCCTTTCCCAAGGCTGAAAATCAGCTGGCCAGTGCAAGCATGCATGCTGGAGCTAAAACAAGTCTCATGTGCCCTCTGATATGGCTCTGCATGCCACCAGAGACAGAGACAAAGAAACAGAGAGACATTAGTCCAATTCAGGGAAAACATGGTGTCACAATTTTTTGTCCAGGGCCTTAATTGCTATACCATATTGGAGAGGGGCGGCATACAAATCCAATAAATTATTATTATTAATTATTATTATATTGGTTCTCATTTCATGTAGAATTCAGATAGATTTCCAATACTTTGTATAATCCCCCTCCAATTATCTCTTCATTCTGCCACATTCTCTCTTTCTCTCTCTTCCTCCTTCCCCCTTCCTTCTCTCTCTCCTTCTCTAAAAACACCACACTGGGAGCTTTTCCCCTCTCCCTTCCTCCCCCCTCTCCCTCCCTCCCCCCTCTCTCTCCCTCCCTCTCCTTCCCTTTCCCTCCTTCTCTTTTTGTCTTAGGTGCTCAATGAGGTCTGCACTGTATATTTCTATTTGTATATATGTTTTCATTGGGGGGGGGAAATAAAAAATGAAAAACAGAACAGAGAGGTAATAAGGAGAAAAAAATGGTGTTTATTAAAAAGGAAATGCATGCTCCTGCACACTTGTGGTTGAGTTCTTGTTCACTTGCTTCAGTTTGACAATCAGTTGGCAGAAACTCTCAAGGAGAATGCAGGTTTTGACAAATGTTGTTTTCTCTATTAAATTATTTCCTCCCAAATAATGCCCCAAATACATTTAAGAGGCAGAAACTTGTTGTGGTTAGCTCTGGCCCAGTTCCTGCCCCAAGGACTGTGGATGTGGGGGAGACATCCACATGCTGCAGGTCTGTTTTGCCCCCAGTGGAATCTGCTGATGAAGGCTCCTCTGACCAAGAAGACATGAGTGACAGGGAGGAGGAGAGTGGGGCAGACAGCTCAGAAGGAGATCAATTATCTAGCTCCTCCTTGGATTCAGAACAAGAGTTAATGATACAGCCATGCATGCGGAGAGCGATGCATAGGCAACAACAACTGAGAGATTATTATCAAAGAAAATGAGGCCACCTGTGGTTGGGTGGGGCTGTGGTAATTAGTGAGGCTGCTATAAATAGCAGCCTGTGGGTTTGGCCATTGTGGAGGATTATCTGATCGTTGTGTTTCATGACTGCTTTACTGACTTTGGCTTTTTGTGTGCTGATTTTTCCCTGCTTTGAAACTAAACCAGAGCAAAGTGTGTTTCACTTTGTGAAGGAAGGACTGTGAATTGCCTCACAGCTGCAAGCTAAGTATCACAGGACTGATAAGGGACTTGTATAAATTACCAGTTTGTTTGGAGATGAGTGCTCTTTGCTATACCAAAAGAGGGCTTAGTTTAAGTGAATTTTCATTATAAAGAACATTGTTTTGAATTTTCAAACGTGTGTGTGTCTGAAATTTGTACCTGTGAATTTTTGGGAGGATTCTACCAGAGAGCCCGACAGAACAAAACTTATAGAATAGAATAGAATAGAATTTTAATTGGCCAAGTGTGATTGGACACACAAGGAATTATGGCAGTACATACATTAACTGAATTTCACTTTTTAAAACTTGAAGTCAAGTTTCTGTGGCAAACTGTTAAAAATTCAAGGTTAATTTTTTTCAAAAGGCCATTAATCTGTAGTTCAATGATGCACCATGTGCAGCAACTTTGAAATTATTTGTTAGAAAGTATTTATGAAGGAGGTGAACTAACATGGGAGTTCACCACCGTTTCTGAGTAAAATCTCCAGCAGATCAAAAGATCTAAATTCTACCACAATAGTTTAACTCATTGATCTAAATGATACACTAAATGTTCAAGTATTTTAAAAACAGAGAATATAATTATAAATATAATGCCTTTCTCCAAATATATAATTTGTCACGGATTGTAAAAGTCCGTTTGAACTTTACACCGTGGAGGTGATGGATTTAAGAGATCCAAGCATGTTATTCAAAAACAAGCTTTCTTTTATTATAAAAGTAAAAATAAACATTGTCTGGATAGACAAAAGAACAAAACTTACATCATGGAGTCTTAAAGGCAGAGAACAACAACAGGAGCAAGAAGGCGGAAATGACAAGGCGGGATATTACACAAAATATGGGAGGTTATTAATGACAAGGCACACATGTTAACTCTTTAATTACTGAATGTCTCTGAGGCTGGCAATATTCAGCGTGACATAACTAACCAAATATAGTTAGTTCTCAATTTATAACCATACTTGGCTCTGGAATTTCCCTGGCTGAGCAAGATGATTTAAGTGAGCCATGCCTAGTTTTACCAACTTTTTTGACAGGTTGCTAAATGGTTGTTAAATGAAGCATGGCATCATTGAGCAAATATGGCTTCCCCTATTGGCGTTGCTTTTTTAAAGTCATTTGGGAACGTTGCAAATGGTGGTCAGATATTGCAATCATGCCAGTTTCTAAGAGCCTGAATTTTGATCATGTGACTGCAGGGATGCTATGACAGTTGTGAGAGTATCAGTGTTAAGTCACTTTTTTTCAGTGCTGTGCTAACTTGAGACAGTTGCTAAACAAATGGTTGTACGCCATGGACTGCCTGTAAATATCTAGTTTCTTTCTCATCCATGAGATCACCTATTGAAAGTGATAGAAAAGAAATATGTTAAGATATTCATAATCATGAACTGGGAGAGCCATGTTAACAAGGTTAGTCAATGAATAGGCATAGCAGCTGATTCAGTCAATAGGAGCTAACCATTTCTGAATCTCTGCAGAGAATCGAAACTGGAACTTAAGCTTAAGGCTGGCATGGCTCCAATCCCACTCTGCTCTCTTGCACTCTGTGCTTGTCTGCTGCTGAAATGAAACTAACTGTTTTCTGCTGTCTGTAACTACTTGATGAAGAACTCTGCTAATGGTATTGTAAATTCATCTGTTATTATGTTTATTAAAAAGTTACTGAATCCAACTGAATCAGTCATCTGTATGTGCTTCTGTTTTTGATTTTTGCAACAAACTAATAATTTAGAGAGCGTGTAAAAGGGTTTCTTTATTTCAACCTCACTCCATTACTAAAAGGTCTGTAAGGGGCGTGCATAAGCAAACCAACATGCCTATTGTCCTTGTCTTAATGTCCCCATGTATTCGTAATCATCTCATGTACTCATAACCATGTTTATACATTTTATATATTCACAATCATGTTTATAATTTTTCTGTAATCATATATACGGTTGAATAACAAACAAATGAACGAACGAACGAACTAACTAACTAACTAACTAACTAACTAACTAACTAACTAACTAACTAACTAATAAACTAAACTAAACAAACAAACAAACAAACAAACAAAGGAGAACCAAGAGAACTAAGAAACCATGTAAGTAATGTATTGGAACATTGGAGGAGGATTTATACATAAACTCCAGATCCCTCATCAATTAAAACTGCAAGCTTCAGACACCGGGTTCCAAACAAAATAACACTCAGTGTTATATGCCTAATATAACTTGAACTTTTAAAAATTGCCCCATATTCCAATCTTTTCTTTTTGCTGATAATAGGATATTACTGTCAAAAGTCAAAGAATGAGAGGATTACTATTGTGAATAGTCTTATGCATGTCTGAATGCTATTTTTAAATATTAGAACTATAGCACAGTTGTTTAACTTGAGATACCCTTCTAGGGATGTTGTTGGATATTGTGTGAGCGAGCGCCTTTGAGTCAGTATTGATTCCTGGAGACTGCTTGGACCAGTCCTTTTCTTGCCAAGTTTTTCAGAAGTAATTTGCCCCTGCGTGATTTCTCCTAAGGATGACAGAGAGGAACTGGCCAAGGGTCATTCAGATGGGTTTTTGCCTAAGGCAGGACTAGAATGTAAGTCTCCTGGTTTTTAGCCTGATATCTTAATCACTATAGCAAACTGGCTGTCATCTTGTTGAACTGCAACTTCAGATAACGTTGGAATGCAATTTCCATGGTCTTCATCTTTGTTCATGCTGGCTAGGTATGAAAACACTTGGAGTTCAGCATCATTCTATGTGTTCAATCTTTGCTCCTAATGCCAGAAGATGAAGGAAACAGAGACAGCTATTTACAACACGATAACCACCTGTAAATCCATTGATAGATACAACTATATTGTCAAGAGCTGCTTGATTACATAGACAGTTATCACCACAACATGGTAAGATAAACATTGCTGCATTCCAACACAGATAAAAGAAATTCTAGAACTTGAAACAGCAGTGGCCAGGTTATTTCTTTAGAACTAAGTTATCTTTTGACACACTTCCTCTATTATAGAAAGAGCACAGAACTATCCACTTTCTATCTCCTATTGATAGGAGACCTCTATCAATACCAGATAATAGAGCCTCTGATCTCTTTGTTTCATGTAGTGTGTCTTATGAGTCTGTTATCCGTTGATTTTTAGGATTCAGTTAGTCCAGAAACTTGTAAACAATAGACAAAGGGGAATGATATTATTCTGTCAATTTTTTTCCATTGACTTCTCTATCTTCAGAAAAAATCCTTTTAGCTCTAATTTGAAGAGTGTTTGGAAACTTCAGCTCATCCACAATGCAGCCACACGAGCAGTTTTGGACCTTCCAAGACATGCCCATATCTTGTCATCACTCCGCGGACTGCATTGGCTTCCGATCTGTTTCTGGACACAATTCAAAGTGTTGGTTATGACCTATAAAGCCCTACATGGCATAGGACCAGTCTATCTCCAAGACTACCTTCTGCCACATGAATCCCAGCAACCAGTGAGATCCCACAGAGTTGATCTCCTTAGGGTCCCGTCAACCAAGCAATGTCGGCTGGTGGGGCCTAGGGGAAGAACCTTCCCTGTGGGAGCCCTGACCCTCTGGAATCAGCTCCCCCCAGATATTCATACTGCCCCCACCTCCCTCACCTTCCAAAAGATTTTAAAAACTCATCTTTGCCGCCAGGCCAGGGGTTCCTTAGATCTTCCCCCCTGACCAATGAATATTTTAGTTTGATTGTTGAATGAATGATATTGATAGTTTTTTTAAATTAGAATTTTGAAGATTGTTTTTCTGTATTATTAATTGGATTCTTATTACTGTTTCCTGTTTTTCTGTATATGCTGTGAGCTGCCCCGAGTCGTCAGAGAGGGGCAGCATACAAATCCAATTAAATCTTAAATCATAAAGAACAGAATTATGAAATATATATACTGTATTGGCATTGCAAACCTTATTGCCTTCTTTGATAAAGTGACTAAATTAGTGGATCATAAAAATGCTGTTGATAAAGTATACTTGGACTTCAGTAAGGCATTTGCAAAATAGACCACAGCCTATTTCCTGGTGAGAAAGAACAACGTGGGATAGATAGTACCACCAAGAGATGGATTTGCAATTGGCTAACCAGCCATGCTTACCATGCAGTCCTCAATGGAAGTATATCTACATTGAGGGAAGCATGTGGTGGGATGCCTCGAGAATCTGCCTTGGCCAGGTGCTCTATATTAAATTATCTAGATGAGAGAATAGAAGGAAAATCAAATTTGCAGATAACATCAAGTTGGGGGAACTTGCCAACAATTTGGAAAAAAGACACAAGGTTCAGAAAGATTTTGATAGACTTGAGCATTGGGCCCTATCCAATAAGATTCAATGCAAAAAGTAAAGGCAGGAAAAATCAAATATAGAATAGGAGGTACTTGGCTCAGCAGTAGTGACTGGCAGAGAGATCTAGATGTCCTTGTAGATCACCAATTAAATATGAGTCAGCAGTGTGCTGCAACTGCCAAAAAAGCCAATGCAGTTTTAGGTTGCATCAATGGATGGATAGTGTCAAGATCCTTTATCATTTTATACTAGAAAGATAAGATCATACTTGGATTCATGCTTCCAATTTTATCTATAAAACAATATAAAATGAAGTCTCTTTCATACAAATGTATTCAAACATATATGCCATATTTTTCAGAGCATAAGACGTATCGGAGTATAAGATGCACCTTACTTACTGGGTTAAGGTTAAGGTGTCTGGCCCCTCCTTGCCTCAAAGAGATACAATTCCCCTATTATTATTATTTATTAGATTTGTATGCTGCCCCTCTCCGAAGACTAGGGACAGCTCACAACCACAATAATACAATATACAGAATACAAATCCAATATTAGATAAAAAAGCTAAATTTAAAACCCATAAATATTAAAAACAATCGGTACTGCACAATCCCACCATTCTCATCTATTACGGTCAGAAAAAAGGTGGTGGGGGAAGAGATAGTTAGTCCCCCCATGCCTGGTGACATAGATAGATCTTCAACATCTTGCGGAAGGCTGGAAGAGTGGGGGTAATTCGAATCTCCTGGGAGAGTTGATTCCAGAGTGCCTGGGCTGCCACAGAGAAGGCTCTTCCCCTGGGTCCTGTCAAACGGCATTGTTTAGTCGATGGGACCTGGAGAAGGCCAACTCTGTGGAACCTGATTGGTCGCTGGGATTCGTGCAGCAGAAGGCGGTCCCGCAGGTATTCTGGTCCGATGCCATGTAGGGATTTATATGTTATTACCACACTATTTAATATAACTGAACATCCAAAATATACTATTTAATTTTATTATATATGCCATATGTGTACATATATATTAGACACAGGCACACAAAAATATACATTATCTACTATATAAACTGTATGTGTATGTACACACACACACACACGCACAACTCTTCTAAAATTATAAGCATTCAACTTCATTTACTGCGGTAGGAAAAACATAACCAGAGCCCAGAAGGTGTTCTGTCTGGGTGCCCCCAGACTTCAACACCAACTGGAAAAAACAGCCAGACACGCTGGTACAAACAAAGGCACTTTATAGTTTGAAAAATAAACACAGAGAAAAACCTGTTCTTCCCAACAGGCAGGCTATGAGACTTCACAGCAGAGTCCTGACGGCCAGACAATACAGCAGACTTCTTGCTGGCACACCCACCACTGTAGAGAATAAGACCCACACCTTTTCCCCCCAAGGTTTCAGTATTCAAAGTCACAAACCAGAATTCCAAGACGCCAAAGATCACAGCCAGGTCCCAGGACTCCCAAAGATAATACTCCACAAGCCAGGAAGGGTGGGTCTGCCTTTTCAGCCTTTCCGGAGAGCACCACACCCAAACCAAGCTGTTGCCTCTTTAGTGCTGAAAGTACCTGGCTAATTGTCCCCTTCGTTGTGTTGCTCTTCTCTGCCGGAGATCGATGACTGCTTGTGCATTTTCATCTAAGGAATCCAGGCTGCTTGCTGGGGAGAGCTCCCCCTTGGGGGACTCTGGCTGTCCTCCCTCTCCCTCAGCCTGAGATTCCTCCTCCCCGTCTGCCTGAATCTCCTGTTCCTCATCCTTCCCCTGTGAGCAGGAAGCCAGCAGAGGATCAGCCATTCCCTGAGGGGCCTCAGACGGAATCACAACAGAAGGGAAAAAAGAAAAAAATTCAAAATTTTTCTACCGGTTCTGCGTACCTGACCATACCCGTAGGAGCTCATCAGTGCTTCAAGTGTAGTCTCACCAGTGAAGAGCAAAAGAGACTAAAGATCTTTAGATGTTGTTTACGCACTGTTTTTTCAAGTGCACCTCAGAAGTGTAGCTGGCTTACACTACTGGATCACCTATAAATTGTTGTCAATGTCCATATATTCTTTCTCCAATATGTTGCTTACCTGCCATGAACAACTCATCATTTTAATAGGCCTTATATTTTCCCCTTAAATGTATTACCTCATTTTTTTCCTGTTGAAAGACATCTTGTTCCTCTCAACCCATATTACAGTAGGTTGCAATATCCAGCCATCCTGGGCAGTGTTCCCTCTAATTTTTTTTGGGGGGTGGGGGTGGGGGTGGGCGGAAATGTATAGTGTCTGAGCAGCAGTCCCTTTGGGACTGGGCGGCACAGAAATAATAAATAAGTAAGTAAGTTAAGTAAGTAAGTAAGTAAGTTAAGTAAGTAAGTAAGTAAGTAAGTAAGTAAGTAAGTAAGTAAGTAAGTAAGTAAATCAATAAACAAACGAAAAAACAAATAAATAAATAACCCACCTTATTTTGCCTCAGAGAATTTCAAAATAAAATACTGTACTGTGTGTCTATAACAGTGAGCTCATAATAGGGCAACTCTATCAATATCAAAATGCCACTTAAATAGTTGAGCTAGTTTCAAACTATATTTTGATTTTCTTTCTCTCTTCCTTACTCCCATTCTTTTTCTTTCTCTTTTCCTTCCTCTCTTTTTTCTATCTGTTTCTCTCTCTTCCTCTCTTCCTCTCTCTCTCCTTCCCTCTCACTCTTTCCCTCTCGGCTTCTGGGCAGGTTTGGAAAACTCTGAGTTGATGATGATTTTTAAGTGAGCGATTGCTCACTGCTCAGCTTAGAGGGAACTATGATCCTGGGTATTGTTTATGCCACTTGCAAATTTGATAAGCAGTTCATCAATTCATTTAAAACTCAACGCAGTTGACCCATCTTGCTGAGCATGGCAAGTAAACTCCTTTTGTGATAACTCCTTGCAGCTCTTCCTAAGATATTTGACCAAAGCAAAACAATAATTATTTAAAAAGAAAATGCTAACTGATGAAGTTAGCTAGAGAACTAGGCTTATTACGAATATATTTCAATGTTGTAGTGTTTTATTGCTGTTATTTAGTAATATTTGTTAACTAATTAATATACTAATTATTAATTATAAACATGTACAATCATTTGTTTTTTATATTTTTATCAGCCGTTGCTGGCAAGACGGGTTACAAGACAACATAAACATAGTTATAAACAACAATCAAAGACATAATTATGACAAATAAGTACTAAAATTTGCCACCTGCTCTGAGCCCTCTAAGGTAGGGCAAAGTAAACATCTAAGTAAATTAAATTAAACTGTTCTCTTATCATGCAAATTTTTTTATCGCACAACATTTTAAATGCTATGTTATAAATTGGTTTTAATGTTGCCACCTGCTCTGAGCTGCCAGAAGCAGGGCAGGTTAAATGTCTAAATAAATTAAATTAAATTGTCCTACTGGAATCCCAAACTACTATTCTCTGTTCTCTTACTAGCTACCATGTTCCTCTGAATTATCCTGGGCGAAACTTACTATTTTGTTGTCTTTTGAAATATATACAAGTTTTTTTTTCAATGAAATGGTCTCCAATCCCACCCCTCCCCCGAAAACCAAGGCAATTATTTGCCTTGTAGAGGAACTGATGCACAATACTCTGACAATATAAAAAAAAATTGCAGTGGGAAACATGATGTCATCCCTTTTAATACGGATGTAGTATAAATTATTGGACAATTTAAATTGGTGGTCACATGATATTGCTCTTTTTTGCAATTTGTTAATAGTGGTTTACTACTACACCATCTGCTGAACAATAAGGCAGATGCGGTCCTATAAGAAATGGGAGGGGGAAAGGAATAAGGAGATGAAAATTATTGTTTTTATCATTTTCTTTTAGGACTCTTGTACGTTTCTTGTCTTGATCAAGAAACTGTTACAGTAGAGAGGCTAAAACGTTGGGTCTCATTAGAGAATTTAAGGATGCTATAATTAGGCAGACCTTTCAGTATAGAAATTCTGTAAAACTCACTCTTCTAGGTTTACCATGTGTAGTTTTCCTAAAAGGTTCACGACCAGCTTAACAGCTGCCAATAATATAATTGCCATGTAGAACCAGCTTTCTGAGCTGACAGGAAGCCCAGAGACGAGACAAAGAAAGAAGACAAACTTTGTAAGAACAGAACAAAAACAGACCAAGGCCTTTCTCCTCCCCAGAGGATTTTACTTTAATTAAAGTCTTTCCCTAATTTCCTATGCATAAAATGTTTTTCATCCTGGAAGAACAAAATGTGTGCGCGCGGATGTGTGCATGTGTGTGCAAGTGCACGTAGCCTTTGTTTACAAAATACATTTGTCAAGATTATGCTCAAGAGATGTAGCACCTCATTTTCACAAAACTCTCAGGAGGTAGCAGGTGTTTGAGAGTCTTTCTTTGCTTGCATCTGGCGAATTTGTCCTCGCCAAACTGCAAAGCTGCAAGTCAGTTGCCCAGGGAGGTTGTACTTCTCAAATGATACCAAAGCTCATTGAGAACAGATGGTTTGTCTTGCTTTTACCTGCATTTCTCACAAGGAATATATGTTGGGTTTTATAAATTGAATTTTCTGTGATCTTAAAGTCTCCCTTGTCTCATTTATTTATTTATTTATTTATTTATTTAGTTATTTAGTTAGTTAGTTAGTTAGTTAGTTAGTTAGTTAGTTAGTTAGTTAGTTAGTCCAATACACAATAAGGGTTTTAGTGGGTATATATATACCCACTATATCTTATACGACATAAGAAAAACATATACCCCCTCCCTGGTACAGAGCTGGGAGGATTCAGATCTGATGGGTCTAATTGCTAGCTCTCTGCTTTACAATGCAGAAGCTTCCCAGATCGAATCCCAGTAAAGAAAGGGTGTGGCTAGCTGATGAGGCCTAATAAGGCCGAAATGGATCTATCCTAGTCTCCCTTAATTTTAAAATTCCAGCTAAAAACATTTAACATATATATATATATATATATATATATATATATATATATATATATATACACATAGTAAAATACATGATGAAGGTTATAGAAGAGATACTCATAGTAAAATATATCTAAGAAAGAATAGAAAAGAAGATATAGTAATAAAACATATCAATGAAAGAATAGAAGAAGAGATATAGGAATAGAAGAAAGGTATAGGAGATCTAGGAGAGCAATAGGACAGGGGACGGAAGACACTCTAGTGCACTTGTACTCGCCCCTTACTGACCTCTTAGGAATCTGTATAGGTCAACCATAGATAATCTAAGGGTAAATTGTTGGGGGTTTTGGGATGACACTATTGAGTCCGGTAATGAGTTCCACGCTTCGACAACTCGGTTAATGAAGTCATATTTTTTACAGTGAACTTTGGAGCCGTTAATATTAAGTTTAAATCTGTTGTGTGCTCTTGTGTTGTCACAATTGTCAACTAGATTCCTGTTTTTTGTATAATTTAATGGAATCAAGAGGAAAGAGAGAAATAGCTGAAGCCATCTGTTTAATATCGGGAATCAATAAGGCAGTTATGATGTTGTTTGTTTGTTTATAAGACTTCTATGCTACCCTTCTCCTCAGACTCAGGGTGGCTCACAATAAGAAAAATACAAAATACAAAACATCTAGAAATCTAAACCTAAAAACGTCGCAAAACCCCAACTTCTTAAAACCAGTCTCTTACCTTCACCCAATCATACATATAAATTCATTCATCGGCCAGGGCTCGATGTTAAACTTAGTGGCCCCAGACCTGTTGGCAGAGATGGGTCTTCAAAGCCTTGCAGAAGGTGGGTAGGATGGGGACAGTGCGAATAGCTGGAGGGAGTTGATGCCAAAGGGTCGGGGCCATCACAAAGACGGCTCTTCCCCTAAGCCCAACGGGGCAACATTGTCTATCTGACGGGACCTGGAGAAGGGCAACTCTGTGGGACTTTACTGGCTGCTGAGATACATGAGGCAGAAGACAGCCCTATAAGTAATCTGATCCAATGCCATGTAGGGTTTTATAGGTCATAACCTATTGCTTTTGGAGACCAATTGGCAGCCAATGCAGCTTGCGGAGTGCTGGAGAAACATGGGCACATCTCAGAAGGCCCCAAGACTGCTCACACAGCTACATTCTGCACCATTTGAAGTCTCTAAACATTCTTCAAAGGTAGCCCTATATAGAGAGCATTACAGTAGTCAAATATCAAGGTGATAAGGGCATGAGTGACTGTGAGAAGAGACTCACAAATAGGATTGGTTATACTTTAAAGTAAATAGTTTCTGTCATAACAAAGGACTTGGTCATGATGATTGTAGACTTCTTGGGTAACAATAAAAGGACATTAGCTAATAATAGAGTCATGAAAATTGGATTAGGTAAGAATTTGTGAATCAGAATCTCCATTAAATGAAACTTTTCCTTATTTTATGCAATCCCCAGTTCAACTAGGATTCCACGTGAAACAGGTCTATTAGCCTGGAGGAATTCCAGTTCTAAATGTAAATAGGTGTTTCTATTTTCTATTTAAAAATGATAGCATGAGGATCCAGCACTTGAAGGATTTTTGTATTTGCATGTGGAGATTCCAAGGATGTGAGAATAAAAGCCAAATTGGTCTAATGTGGTTAAGGCACTGGCTCTGAAACCAACAGATCATCAGGTTTAGTCCTGCCTTAGCCTTGAAGCTAGCTGAGTGGGTCATATTTACCTCCTCTTCACCCTTGTGAGCAGGCAAGGACAAACTACTTCTGGACATTTTTATTATTGCCAATAAAATTACAGGCTTTTTTCCCCGGGGTAACTAGGAGACAGGGTTGACCTACAGGAACAATAATGACAACATGTACAAGAAAGTAATTGACACTGACTTCAGAAGAAGCATCACATTTTGATAGGGGATCAATTACACAAGTTAAATGCTGGGAGATTAGAATGCACTAAAAGAAAAAATATGGACACATACTTATCTCCAGTGATCTATCCAGTAGTACTTGTATCATCTTAATGAGTTTGTAGATACTCCTGACATTTCTCAATCACCCTATGAAAGTGTGACGCTATTAGGCAATCAATAATTGTTTGTTTGTTTGTTTGTTTTTATCTATCTATTTATTCGTCAAATACTATTGGTAATACACATAGATATAACATCCTCGAATACAGCTCATCTGTTTGGAACCCATACCGCACCTCAGACATTAACACCCTCAAAAATGTCCAAAGATACTTCACCAGAAGAGCCCTGCATTCCTCCTCCCATAACAGAATACCGTACAAAACTAGACTTACAATCCTGGGCCTAGAAAGTTTAGAACTAAGACACCTTAAACATGATCTAAATATTGCCCACAAGATTATATGCTGCAACATCCTGTCTATCAACGACTACTTCAGCTTTAACCAAAACAACACAAGAACACATAACAGATTCAAGCTCAATATTAACCGCTCCAAACTTGACTGTAAAAAAATATGATTTTAGTAATAGAGTTGTTGAAGCGTGGAACTCACGCTCAACATTTTACCTTTAGACTGTCCATGGTTGACCTCTCCAGATTCCCAAGAGGTTAGTAAGGGGCGTGCATAAGTGCACCAGAGTGCCTTCCGACCCCTGTCCTATTGTCTCTCCTATATCTCATATACTGTATCTTCTCTTCTAACCCTATATCTTTCTTCTATTCTCTCATCAATTTATTTTATCCTATATTTTCTCTTCTATTCTTTCGCTAATTCTATTTCCTTGAAGGTGTCCTCTATTACCTTCATTGTGTATTATTGTGTATTGGACAAAATAAATAAATAAATGAATGAATGAATGAATGAATGAATGAATAAATAAATAAATAAATAAAACATTGTTTATATACATAAGATGGGTACTGATAAGATAAAACATTAGAATGGGGATAGTAGGATGTTGATGCACTTATGTCCACCCCCTACTGACCTCTTAGAAATTGGGCGAGGTCAACAGTGGACAGTCTAAAGGTAAAGTTTTGGGGGTTGGGAGAAGAAATCACAGTGAGTTCCAGGCATTAACCACATGAATTAAACTTCATTTTGTTTGCAGAGATACCCAGTTTTCCACTGCATGTTCCAACTATTTCTGCTTAGAGTATTCTTTGCTCTTTTATCACTCCATACCGACAGTCGACATTTCCTGTCAGTGAACTACCTAATCTTTGATTCCCCCATTTGCCAATTTACTTTGTTATGGGGGGGTCACTGACTTGCCTGGAGTTTAGGACTAGTCTTAAAGAGCAGCAAAGTACTTTCTGATTCAGTCTTTACAATTAAAGCAAACTGTGATTTCTCTCTCTCTCTCTAATCTGGCACGGAAGCCAACTCTGATCCTTTCTTCATTCAGACAGTTTTAGAACTGTGTAGCTCTTTATGCTTCAGAGAAATAAATCAATCGCCCTTGCTTACAAAAGGAGTATTGGACCAACTAAGGAGATAGGAAGCACTACAAAGACCTGCTTCTCTTCTTCCACAGTCTGCTGAGCCTGTGAGATCTCTCTCTGTAGGAAATATGAGACCCTAATTGGGGAAATTTCCTTTGCTGGTACAAAGTGTTGTTTCCCTTTCTTGCTCTTCAGAGGTTGGACCTCATTAAAGATGTCAGAAAGACATCTCTACGGACTCCCCTCCCCTGTATTCCAGTGCAGAGTAGCAGTGTGAATTTTCACAATTACCTTTTCAGTATCCTGAACTCCTAAGGAGAACATGTAGGCTGAGGAGTGAGGATAAGTTCAGCCTCTGTGCTCTCTGAGTTTTTGGCCTCTCATCTTTTATTAGTAACTGGAGTGCCAATTAGTGATTCTTGTTCCTATAATGTTGACACATGTCCTTTTCGAAAAGCACTAACACTATCTCAGTCGCCAATCAAAGTCATTAGATGAGTTGAAAGTGAAAAGAGTGACCTCACAGAAGGGTTTTTATTTCGATTCCAATCTCTTGAGCCACCCTATCTCCCAATATAGCACTCTATTTCCCCCCCTTTCTTCCCTCTAGAGTGTTCTGACACAACAAAGTTGATGCTAAGATACAAAGTTGATGCTAAGATACTTGAGGTTTTGCTCAACGAAACAACTATCACAAGTTTTCTTGGTACAGAATTTATTTCTTACTTTGTGGTTGAAGATCATTCTTCCATGAAACCAGAAGTAATAATTGCACAATAATGGATTTTAAATAATTTTCTAAAGTTTTTAAAGCCAATGCCCTTGTCTTTCATTGTTCAATATTTCAGATATCATCTTTGCACAAAGTGGAAACTTCAAACTATAACTCAATTGATAGTAAAAAAGGTTCCTCCTATCAAATTGGGTCATTTGTCAGGATACTACTCCTTCTTAGTGAAATCACAGGAAATAAATTAGCTCAAAAACTATCCTAGTTTAGGAGGAACTAATCCATGACATGCGTAACACCCCCAAATCCTTAAGATAACCCTATATTTCTGTTCATCTTACATACCTAGTGCTGTGTCTGCATAGCAATAAGCCGGCTGTCAGATTCGAGCTCGCGTATCCCTCTCCAGGGTCCTGATTGGCCGCATAAGCATAGTTACTGTTAAAGCGGGAACCCTCCTTTGTATGTGATTGGTAGTTGCCTCAGAAGGCGTCCTGTATATAAGTCTGTGTTCTCTTGTGTAATTTCTTAAGCCTGTACCTGCCCTGTTGGCATGTTCTGATTAAACTCACATGTTCTGGTAAAAGGCCTCAGTTATTATACTGGCGACGAGATTTCAGCCCTGCATTTCCATCCAGCATCTGTATCTGCAGTAAGTGACAATGTCTGTACAGCTTACTTTTCCCCCTTTCAACCCACAAGGGGAGACCTGGGATTCCTACGTTGCCCGCTTCGACTGCTTTCTAATTTCAAATGGGTATACCGAGATTTCTGGGGACCGCAAAAGATCTTATTTTCTCGGTTTCTGCGGCCCCGAGATGTTCGAGACTGCCAGAGCTTTATTCGCTCCCGTCTCTATCCATGATGTGCCTTGGGAGACTTTCCTATCAACTCTCCAAGACCACTATGCCCCTGCCCCGTCACGGTGTGCCCGGCGCTACGTTTTTTATCAGAGAAACCAGGCAGAGGGTGAATCCATTAATGAGTTTGTGGCCGCTCTCCGCCGGGCTGCATTATATTGCGAGTTTACAGATTTGAATGATTACTTGCTGGACAGGCTAGTGTTCGGAGTCCGGGATGGCCGCCTTAAACGCCGTTTGCTGGCCACCCGGGATTTGACCTTTCAGACAGCTTTAGCTGAAGCTCGTGCTTTTGAGCTTTCCACGCTATCCCTGGCAGCCATGGACAGCTCGGTGAACGCAACAGCTAAAGTGCCAGCGGTGCCAGAGAACCCGAAAGCCGCTACAGAAAAGGAGGGCGGCAGCGAAGTTGAGGAGGAGGTGGTATGCCGGCTGGGTGCTTCCAGGGGTCGTGAGCCTCCTGCCAGCCGCCCCCGGGCCCCTCTGTCCCCTTGCAGGGGTTGCGGGGGAAACCACTATAGGTCAAATTGCTCGTTTAGAGAAGCGGCTTGCCGGCGTTGCGGGGCCAGGGGCCACATTGCAAGAGTCTGCCGTTCCCGGAGGTCCCCTCCAGCCGCCCCTAGAGAGCAGAGGGAGTTCCAAGGTTCCAATCCCCGTTGGCAGAGGAGATTTTCTTCCACTAAGAGGGATGACTGCAATGCCATCTATAGCTGCCCGCGCCCAGCTTCTACGTTCGTGAGGAAAACCTCAGGCTCTTCTGACAAGATCTCCGTGACAGTTCGTTTGGGAGGCGTGAATTGCTCCATGCAAGTGGACACGGGCTCCGCGCATTCATTGGTTTCCTGGGCCACCATCAAGAAATGCATGCCCGGATTGAGCAGGAGTCGGTTGCAGCCATGTACTGTGACTCTACGGGACTACCAAGGGGCGCCCATTCCGGTGTTGGGGGAAGGGAGATTCCCTGTCATGTTCAAATCTTTCATGGGCAGGTTGCCTCTGATGGTGGTGGACGGGCCATTCTCCAGCCTCCTGGGTTTGGACTGGTTTAAGGCTTTGGGCTTTTCTGTTGCGGGGGTGAACGCTGTGAGGGGGGAATCAGTATTTCAAGGGCTTACTAAGGAATTCCCCTCCGTCTTCGATGACAAGCTGGGTTGCTACACGGGAACCCCGATTACTTTTAGCCTTGATCCCAAAGTGCCAGCTGTAAGGCTGAAGCCCCGCAGGGTGCCCATTCCCCTCCGGCCAAAAGTTGATGCCGAATTGGACCGTCTGATTGCACAAGGGGTGTTGGAGCCGGTTGACCAGGCTGTCTGGGAGACCCCACTGGTCATCGCTTTCAAAGGGGATGGGGGATTGAGACTGTGCGGGGATTATAAGTGCACTGTTAATAAGGCCCTGGCTCACCACTCATACCCGCTTCCAGTGGTGCAGCAGTTACTTCACACTCTGGGTAATGGTAAGATCTTTGCCAAGCTTGATTTATCCCAGGCTTACCAACAGCTCCCCGTAGACCCCTTGACAGCAGAAGCCCAGGCGATCATAACGCATAGGGGGGTGTTCAGGTGCCACAGGCTGCAATTTGGGGTCTCTATTGCACCGGGGTTGTTCCAGGGGTTGATGGAACGGTTGCTGTATGGGCTGGAAGGCACGGTGCCCTACTTTGACGACGTGCTGGTCTCGGGGAGTTCCGAGGACGAACTTCTTCGCAGGGTTAAGCAGGTATTGCTCAAATTCCAAGAAGCGGGACTGAAGCTCAAATCAAAAAAATGTGTCTTTGGGGTTCCAGAGGTTGATTTCCTGGGATTCAGGGTGGATGGAAAGGGAATCCATCCCACCCCTGAAAAGACTAGGGCCATTTGGGATGCCCCCAGACCCCAGTCGAAGGAGGAGCTGCAGGCTTTCCTGGGTCTCTTGAATTTTTATGCGGTGTTTATCCCGCACAAGGCTTCGGTGGCAGAGCCGTTGCATAGGCTTCTGGACAAGCGGTCAGTTTGGCACTGGGGGGAGCGGGAGGAAGCTTCTTTCAGAGGGGTCAAAGGGATACTCACCTCAAACAGTGTCCTGGCTCAGTATTCCCCTAGTCTGCCATTAGTTCTCACCTGTGACGCTTCCAGGTACGGAGTGGGTGCTGTCCTCAGCCACAGATTGCCAAACGGCTCGTAAGCCCCTTTGGCGTTTTTTTCCCGGACTTTGGCCGCAGCAGAAAGAAACTATGGCCAAATAGATAAGGAGGCATTGGCCCTAGTGGCGGGAGTTCGCCGTTTCCACGAGTATTTGTATGGCAGAAGGTTCGAGTTAGTGACGGACCACCAGCCCTTGCTAGGGTTACTCTCAGGTAACCGCCAGAGCCCAGCTGTCTTGTCTCCACGTATGACACGCTGGATTGTCTTTATGGCCAATTACACTTACACGTTAATGTACAAACCGGGTCGTCACATTGCACATGCAGACGCACTCAGCAGGTGCCCAGTACATGAAGAAGTAACAGACCCTGCACCGGCCAGCTCCGTTTTTGCTTTGACAGACGGGCCAGTTGTACTGGCTGCCCCCGAGGTATCTAGAGAGACAGGAAAAGACCGCATTCTGGCCCAGGTAAGGCAATGGGTTTTGAGGGGGTGGCCACACTCTTCCCCAGCTGACCAGTTCATTCCGTTTTTCCGCTGTCGCACGGAGTTCTCCGTAGAGAAAGGAGTTCTATTAAGGGGGGGCAGAGTGGTTATACCTGGCAAGCTGAGGAACCAGGTGTTGTCCCTGCTGCACAAGGGGCACCCTGGAATAGTTAGAATGAAGGGTCTGGCCAGGGATTACGTGTGGTGGCCAGCATTAGATAAGGAAGTGGAGCAATGTGTGGCTAACTGTGCTGTTTGCCAGGAGATCAGGTCTTTACCCCCACGAGCGGAACCTTTAACATGGGAACCACCAGCTAGCCCCTGGACACGCTTGCACATAGATTTGGCCGGTCCCTTCATGGGGCAAACATTTTTAATCACCGTGGATGCATACTCCAAGTGGGTAGAGGTGGCCCAGATGCAGTCCACTCAGTCACAGGCCATCATAGAATCCTTAATGACCCTATTTGCCACGCATGGGTTCCCGGATCTACTGGTCTCGGATAACGGCCCGCAGTTCACATCAGTCCTCTTTGAATCCTTTTTGGCCACAGCTGGCATTAGACATGCCTTGACCTCGCCTTGGCATCCGGCCAGTAATGGCCAGGCGGAACGGGCAGTTAGATCAGTTAAAGAGTCCCTCAAACGGCTGCCCCAGGACTCTTGGAAGGCTAGATTGGCTGATGTGCTCATGGCTCAACATACCACCCCATGTGTAACCACGGGGAAGACGCCAGCAGAGCTTTTAATGGGTCGCAAATTGCGAATCATACTTGACAGGTTGCACCCAGGGTATGCGGGAACAGTACAGTGGCCAGAAGCTGCCAGACGTGAGGTGTCTGTAGGAGACGCGGTATTTGCCCGTGCCTTTTCAGGACATAAGAATTGGGAGAAAGGTATAGTTTGCAGGGAACTGGGGCCTCATTCGTTCGAGGTAGAACTAAGAGACGGACGAATTTGGAAAAGACACCTGGATCAGATTAGACTTAATAGGGAGGATCGGCAGGAAGATCGGGAAGCCAATGAGTTCCAGGGGGTGTGTCTTCAGGACCCACCCACAGCTGCAGGAACTCCAGGAAACTTTCCCTCAGCGTTTCACAGGGAAGAAGAAGTGGGCCAGGCTCCCAGTCCAATCCATCCGGCCGAGATCGAGAGGTCTGAACATCCCACAGAGCCCCGGCGCTCCGAGAGAATCTGTCGCAGACCTGGGTATTTAAAAGATTATGTTTGTGTCAGCCGAAGGGGCAGGAGTGCTGTGTCTGCATAGCAATAAGCCGGCTGTCAGATTCGAGCTCGCGTATCCCTCTCCAGGGTCCTGATTGGCCGCATAAGCATAGTTACTGTTAAAGCGGGAACCCTCCTTTGTATGTGATTGGTAGTTGCCTCAGAAGGCGTCCTGTATATAAGTCTGTGTTCTCTTGTGTAATTTCTTAAGCCTGTACCTGCCCTGTTGGCATGTTCTGATTAAACTCACATGTTCTGGTAAAAGGCCTCAGTTATTATACCTATAATTCAGGATAGCTGCATCTTGAAGAGTCTGAGTTATTAATGTTTATGATGGATAGGAAGAATGCTTTACCCAGGCATGTATTCTTGAAAGAAAAGAGCCCTGTAGGTTGTATTTGCTAAGAGATGAATAGATTGGCCTCAGGAGTCCAGCCACAAAGTAACAACAGCCTAGTAGTTGCCAAGGATGATTCTATAATATTAATAATCTATGACCTTCTCTTTTGGTGCTTACTGGAGGTTAATGTACAGTACAGGTGTCCATAGTATCTCTATGGCTTTGCATTTCTGTCTCTTTTTTTGCCTCCTAACTCAATATTTTATGACAGCAATTCACCAGTGCAATGTGTTTGTACATGTCATTATCTTTCAAATGACTCTGCATGGCTGCACATTTCCATTTTCGACTATCCACCTAGGATTGTGGCTGATAACTATTACTTCAACTTGTTTTGCTGAATGAACAAATCAAAGACTGTTTTTTTTTTTCCTTGCTGCATTTATCCTCAAAGCCTCAATAACCACAACGACAATGTTAATAATAACAAAATTTATATAGGGGCAATCACATTGAAACACAACTCTCAAGTTCAGAATATGGGGAAGAGGAAAAGGACAACAGTAGTCCCTATTTGAAGATGGGATGTTAAAGTAGATATACTGTTGAGGTTCTATCATGTGTTGAAATGGTTATGTGTGCAAATTGGACTATAAGTAGTCCTGAACTTATGACCACAACTGAGCCCAACGTTTCTGTTGCTAAATGAGACAATTGTTAAGTGAGTTTCCCCCTATACAGAGGAACCTCAGTTAGTGAATGCCTGGGTTAGTGAACAATTCAGTTAGCGGCCAAAATTTTTGCTAAAAATTTGCACTGGTTAATGAACAAAGTTTCAGATTGTGAACAACTGACGTCACCCCCACGCATCCCTTCATCTCAAACCAAGCATCATTCATGCTCGAGACACAGTTATGTTCGGTCGGTTGTTATCTTTATCATGCTGCTTCCTTCTTTTGTAGTGATTTTAGTGCTTTATTTTAATAATATAGCTCTCAATCATGACTCCAAAGAAGATAGTAGCACTATACCTATAGTGAAAAGGCAGCGGACAACATTTGAATTGAAAAAGAAAATTATTTCCAAGTCTGCTTTCTTTAATGTTTTTATGTTTATTTAACTCTTTATGTACTGTATTATTACTGTTCTCATTAAAAAAAACATACCTATATAACCTGTAACACTTATATATTAGTGAATCAACAGGGTCTGGGAACCAATTATTCCTATTTCCTTTATTTCTTATGGGGAAAATTATTTCGGATATTGAACATTTCGGATTGCAAACAGCTTTCCGGAACGGATTGTGTTCACTAACCGAGGTTCCATTGAATTATGATTTTTCTTGCCTCATTTGTTAAATGAATCTCTGTAGTTGTTAAGTTAGTAATACAGCTGTTTTAAGTGAATCTGGCTTCCCTACTGACTTTACTTTTCAGAAGGTTAAATAAGAGTATTACATTACCATAAGACACTGAATATGAACCAGCTGCCAATCAGATGAAGTTTGGTCATATGACCAAAGGGATGCCACAATGATCGTAAGTTTGAAAAATGGTCATAAGTCACTTTTTTTCAATGCTGCTATAACTTTGATAGGCCATTAAATGAACTGTTGTAAGTTAAGGACTACCTGTATTGAGCTGAAGATCAAACGTTCGGTAAGTTGAATGCCTCCTCTACCTGCATCTGTCTACTTATCTTTCAGAGAAGGAGAATGAAAATATTGCCCAAAAGAAATGCTTAAATGTTTCCTTTCTGGAGATGAAAGAAATCACCCATTTGATATCTATCTGTCTGTTTGTTGCTGGCCAATTTGTTTGAAAGCTCAATTCACCTTGAAAAGTGGCAGACATAAAAGCTGGCTGTATAAGAAATGCTGTGTCTGTATCACAGAACCATGAAAAATGTTTAAAAAAACCCCAAACCCTGCTTGTCATATAACTTGTAAATGTAGACATGAAATAGAATGCTACTGTGCAATTTTCATAGAATATGAAATTTCACTCTGATTTCGGCACTGTGATCCTGGAATTAAATATACATGCAATACCCCGGTTATTAATTTTTGTTCAACACAGCATTTTTTGACCTGATAAAGGAAGGAAATATTACCAGCTTTGAACTTAACTTCCTCTTCAAATATGAAGGGGATGCAAAAATGGAAAAGGAAGCACGGTGGAATATACAGTATACAGAAATGGTCTGTTAAAGAAGAGTCAGCCCCACATTTTTCCCCCAGTTCTGAAATTTGCACCAAGTTTATTCTTCCTCAAGTGTCCATTTGAGCCTATTCTGATTCACGTAAATACATTTACAAGCAGAAAGAGATTTGCTCTTGTTCCATGAAGCCAACCAGAGACCAAAGTGAGTTCCCTTTGATTTCAATAAAAATTGGATCAGATCCTAGAGCATTTTTCTCCAGATGTGAAGTATGGGACCTATCTAAAGCCTTTGGCAAGCTAAAGAAGTTAGATCCTAAAGAGTCCATTAAATAGCAATTGAAAGAAACCAAAATAATGCACCAAACAGGTACTTTACATTCATTATATACAATAGACAACTGTTTTTCTTATTCCTATTATGAGAGAATTCTCAGAAGACTGAAATCAATTAACTCTTCTCTCTCTCTCTCTCTGGCAATGAGCATGTTAGGTGTTCTTTAATGGGCATTATTTGTGCTCAATTATACATGAACTCTGTTGTAAGACAAGTGCCATTATCAAAGTTTATTTATTCATGGGATGTCATCTGTTATATACCCTACACCAGTTTCCCCCCCCCCCTCTATGTTGAGTATTGATCATTGACTTTAATCAAATGTACCAGGGGATCCTATGTATTCAGCCATTGGAGGGTTTGGGCATCAGCACATTTTCCTGATTTTTCCCCCCAGGTTAAAAGGAACTACTACAAGCCATACTAAGTGGAGGCTTGCATTTTGCGCATTAAGATAAGTGGGCTCCCAGCCCCATCTGTGATGAATGATGATTAATCTGTCCAATTTGGCATGTCATTACATGAGCATTCTGAAGACCTTTTTTTTAAAAAAAAAAACACAATGTCTTTTATAGAATGGTGGCAAGAAGATAGCTTGAGGGACTTGGATTTGTAGCAGACACCTATTTACTTTGATGATATTGACCTGCCAACTCTTTATGTCTCCAGGTAAAAAGTTCTAAAAGGACCTAAAGTACTTCCAGTTCTAAACTAAATACAAGTCACGAAACTGATCCAAAACCAGCAATTGTTCTGGATTTTATTTATAATGGCACTCAAACTCCACTTCTCTCTGTATCAGCTTATAGTTAGACCATTTAATGGGCAGAATGATGGCTGTTTTCTCCAGCATTGGAAGCCAAGATGGCTTGTGATTGGCTTATATGAGATTAGTGCACATAATCTGTCTTTTACAAAGTTTGCCTTGTTGTCTGAGTAATGATTACACAACCAGTAGGAAAGCTATATGTGATATGTATAGTAAGCAGTAATTTGTGGTCAGTTTTATCTTACTGTGAGGACAACATCTGTTTCCTTTGTACATCACGTTGCCTTAATCTTCATTTACTTTGATACTGTACAATACTGTTCCACAAAGTTTTCTGCAGATTTATAGTTTCGAGAATGATAATCATTCTAAATCTAAATCCTGGAACTGAAGTCTACATATTTAAGAGCATCTACGTGGGAAGGCTACACATCTGTAATAAAAAACTTCAAGTTAAATATTCATGGTCTAGAATAGTGCATGGGTGTCAAACTTGATCAGGTCACATGATGTATCATGACGCATTGTTACTTTTTTGCCTTTGCAGAACTGGGTGTGGCCTGTGCGTGATGTATTCAGTTCGAAGGCCACCAGTTTGACATGCCTTGTGTAGCGCAAGTCCATTGAGATTCTCAATCATCCAAGTCATGTTGGTCCTAAAGATGCATTTTCAAGAGAAAACTGGACTTCTCAGTTTTTTTCTTTTGAAGACATTTCACTTCTCATCCAAGAGGCTTTTTCAGCTTTGACAGGATAGTGGGTAATGGAATGATTTAAATTTGTTGAGGACAGCTGGTCATTCGCATTCTTTTAAAGAGTTGTTGAGGTTTATCTGTTTCCTCAAGGTCAACTGAGCAGTGCAAATGGCTGTGAAGCCTTCTTGGATGCAGGATGCTTTCTGCCCTGTGTCCCTTCATTGTTGAAGATGGGCACAAGATGTTCGGAATGAGTTTGTGTTGTCCGTATCTCAAACCAGTGGTGAAAATCATTTTTTTACTACCAGTTCTGTGGGTGTGGCTTGGTGGGCATGGTGTGGCTTGGTGGATGTGATGTGGCTTGTTGGGTGTGACTTGGTGGGCATGGCAGGGGAAGGATACTGCAAAGTCTACATTCCCAACTCACTCCAGGGCTAAGTATATTGCAAAATCTCCATTTCCATCTCACTTGTCCAGTAAGAATATTGCAAAATCCCCATTCTGGTTCTCTGAACTATTCAAAATTTCTACTACTGGTTCTCCAGAACCCGTCAGAACCTGTTGGATTTAACCTCTGTCTCAAACTGAAGTGCAAATGGTTCCTGCAGTCTGCAATTTTCTGGAAATCCATTCCTACTCCCACACCATTCAAAGGGTGTTCATCCCAAAGTGTGTAGCTAAAAGTTTATGGATATTCTCAGTCATCCAAGTTGTGGTTGTCTAAAAGGTGCTTTTCAGGAGGCAATTGCACTTGGTTTTTTTCTTTTGAAGAAATAATATTTCACTTCTCTTCCAAGAAGTTTCTTCAGCTATGATTGGGTGTTGGGGAATGGAAGAATTTATCACATACAATCAGTGAAGGGCTATCAAACTTTTTACTACCACACTGTGGGCGTGGCTTATGCATTTTACCTTTCAACATCTTTCTGTGAAAATTGGTTGCTCTGGGGTGAAGCTCCATTTTTGGTACCCCACTGCATCCCCCCCCCCCCCGTCCAGGAAGCAGGCCACCCCTGCATATAATATATTAGATGATAAGCAAAATGTGTCCTAAAGGGGGGGAAAAAACCACAAGAAAATATAGTGCAACAACAACTCAGGCCTCATGCTTCACTTGGGACAACTTGATTCTTAACTGTATTTACATGGAAATGCTCTGTATTGATTTTAACTGGACTTGCTTCCAATGTATCCTTTAAAAGGGATTTTCTTAGATACATTTTCAGGTACAAAGTGGGTAATCTTGCAAAATTATATGTTTAATCTAATCAATAATAGGCAAAGATCCCTCTAGTCCCATCGGAACATAGTTGACATCTCTTGAGTTTTCTTCGGAAAATCTAATTGTTGACAGTTTTTTCTGCACTTGTAATGTTGTTATAATACTCACCAAATTCCTGCTATGGACTTGACATTCTCTGCAGCAGCCATATCAGAAAGCTACTTGGAAATCCAGTATTTGGGTTATTTTCTCCTCTTCTATTTCCTCTTCTCTCCTCTTCTATCTCTCTTTCCCAGTTCAGTTTAAAGTACACTGCTCAAAATAAATAAATAAACGGAACACTTAAACAACACAAAATAAATCCAAGTAAATCAAACTTCTATGAAATCAAACTGTCCACGTAGGAAACAACACTAATTGACAATCAATTTCACATGCTGTTTTGCACATTCAACTTTGTAAAGAACAAAGTATTTAATGAGAATATTTCATTCGTTCAGATCTAGGATGTGTTATTTGTGTTCCTTTTATTTTTTTGAGTACAGTAGTATATTTAAACCCATATAGCAATAGCATCTAAACACCACTTTACAGTGGTTTACAGCTCTTTCTAAGCAGTTTACAAAGCCATCATATTGCCCCCAACAATTCAAGTCCCCGTTTAACCCACCTCAGAAGAATGGAAGTAGAAGTAGCCTGCAGGATTGCACTTTAACCACTGAACCACCCTGGCTTATAAGTACTGTTTCACCTGCAATTTTTCTGGACAGGATGGGTTTGCAAGACATATATAAACATAGTTGATGGAATGAGTTTAGATTTTTCATGACTTTCAGAACAGAAATTCTGCAAAAACTAAGGAGAGACCCAAATATGTGACCCTATTGGCTCTGATTTATGCTTTATTTAAATGTCAACATAAAACCATGGTTTTGTAACAATCAATGTGTAGTTGAGTATAAAGTGTTTAATTTTAAAGAATTCTTTCAATTTAGCAGATTAATGTTTCAAACTAACAGATTGATCTGCTAAGACTAAAAATCTATGCAGAATCTCTCTCTCTCTCTCTCCCGCCCTCATTCTTTCTCCTCTTGTGTCTCATTCTCCTCTTTCAAATTTGAAAATTGCTTTTGAATTTTGCATCTCATTCACAATCAAGTTAAATATGAAGCTTGATAAATTTTCAGTGAAACTGTTATATTTGATAGCCTAACCAATACATTAAAATGTTTTTCTTTAGTCAATAAGGATTATATTTTTCTATTATGGTCACAATCTTTTCTCTTGCCCAGTCTATTCTCAATAATATGATATCTTCTTCAACTGCAAGATTGAGATCTTATTTCATGGGTTTGTCATATGACCACAGATGCTTATTTTTATCGAAATGCATTCAGATACTTCTCTCTTTTTATTAGATAGAATCAATATACTTTACAATAGCTGTTCACAGTTGTGTTGAAGCCTAGAGAAAACTATCTCTATTTGTTTACTATTCTGCATCCTGAATGTCATCTTTCATGAGCTAAATTTCAAACTATTGACCATTTTTCCCATAAACTCTTCCTATGCACCATTATTGCTCAGCATCTTAAAAAGATTTAAAAAAAAAACACACTGCTATGGTTTTATTGACAACTCAGTGGAAATGTTTGCTACCATCAATTTCAACAATGATTTCTCCTACATCAGTCTAACTCCAAATCCCAGATTTTCAAATGGTCTCCAATCCTATCCATGTGATAGCTGCCCCTGATCATTTTTAACAGGGCAGCAAAATTAATTTCAACCAATAGTTCAGAACAGATTTGTAGAGAAGGAATCTAATTGATCAGTAGTACAGGTAATCCTCAATTCACAACAATTCATTTAGTGACTGTTCAAAGTCACAGCAGCACTGGAAAAAAGTGACTTATCTTTTTCATACTTATGACCTTTGCAGCATCCCCGTCATCATGTGATCAAGAGGTGGGTTCTAACTGAAAAAAATCAGCAAAAAATCCGTGTGTGTGTGTGTGTGTGTGTCTTGGTATATTAGGGTTTCTTCCCATGTAAGATTCAGAGGATCCTGACAACGTTACGATGAGGTCCTACTTGTCATCTTCAGACTAGTGTTTTTGGCCATGTTCCAGGGCAGTGATGGCAAAACTTTTTTCCCTCAGGTGCCGAAAGAGCATGGGCGTGCGCTATCATGCATGTACGAGTGCCCACACCCACAATTCAATGTGTGGGGAGGTGAAAACAGCTTCCTGGAGGCCTTCTGGAGGCTGGAAACGGCCTGTTTCCCAACTTCTGGTGAGCTCAGTAGGCTCATGTTTCACCCTCCCCAGGCTCCAAAAGCTTCCCTGGAGTGGGGGAGGGTAAAAATGCCCTCCCCCATTCCCCAGAAGCTCCCTGGAAGCCAAAAATGCCCTTCCATTAATCCAAAAAGAGACACCCCCCAAGAACCAAGACACAGAACAGGACAATGGCATCGCCCTCCTCCCTTACATCAAAGGCACCACAGATAATATCAGTAAAATTCTCCGCAAACACAACATCAGGACAGCCTTTGGTACAGATAAGAAAATAGCCAACATCCTAAGAAACCCGAAAGACAATATCCAGCTAGAAAACCAGGGAGTTTATCAAATACCGTGTAAAATCTGCCC